>NW_017219295.1:0-11470 GCF_001704415.2 Capra hircus | reverse complement strand
TGGATTTTCTCGTAGTTGCGGCAGGTGCTCTCCTACTTACGACGGAGGACCTCAGGGACCCGCTCTGGGCGAGATGAGGTTTTCCACTGAGGGTCTTGAGGCTATTCACACTAACATCTGGAACTTCCAAAGGGTCCTTCACACCTTGCTGCAACCCAAGAAGTTCCCCGACATACCCATCTCCACTCGAGAGGAAGCACGAGAGTCCCGCCCACATCCAGAGGAGCCCCGTTTCCGCCTCCTAGATCGATGGAGGGATCCTTTCCCTGCGTGCTCGGCGAAAAAATTCCCGGCGTTTCCGTCGCATCTCAAGAGGAGGCGCTCTCCACAGGAAAGGTGAGAGGAACTCCAGCGTCCTGCCACCATTCCCAGAGTCCCCCAGATGTCTCAGTCCATTCCAGGGAACCTGTTTTCCCTGCACTGCCTCCACTTTCAAGCCGAGGATCGACTCACACGACGGTGGAACGTGGGACAGCCCTGTGGGAAAGCCTCGTGGGAAAGCCTCGGGAAAGCCACAGATCCCTTGATCCACGCGAAGGGAAGCGTGACACTGCTGCTACAGCTCGGGAGGAAAGCGCACGTGCATGCCCCAACTCGAGACGAGGACTGACTCCCCTGGGGAGACTCCAGAAGTACCCAAAGATCCATGTCAACACTGGAGAGAAATTCTCAGGTTCCGGTACGACTCCACACAAGGTCTTAGGCCCCGGCATTGACGGGAGAGGAATCCCGAGAGGCCCCCGAGCAACTCGCATGGGACTGGCCTTTCCTGAGGCCACCAGAGCGGGTCCCTGAGGTCCCCGTCGTAAGTCGAGAGCACCTGCCGCAACTCGAGAAAATCCAGGAGGTTCTCCCTCCAGGCGAGATGAGGCCCATTTCCGCTGAGGCGTCTCGTGTCTAATCACACTAACATCTGGAACTTCCAAAGGGTCCTTCACACCCTTGCTGCAACTCAAGAAGTTCCCCGACATACCGTCTCCACTCGAGAGGAAGCACGAGAGTTCTGCCCACATCCAGAGGAGCCCTGTGTCCGCCTCCTATCTCGAGAGGAGGGATCCTTTCCCTGCTGATCGGGAAAGAATTCCCGGCGTTTCCGTCGCATCTCAAGAGGGAGCCTCTCCACAGGAAAGGCGAGAGGAACTCCAGGTCGTGCCACCATTCCCAGAGTCCCCCAGATATCTCAGTCCATTCCAGGGAATCCTGTTTTCCCTGCACTGCCTCGACTTTCAAGCCGAGGATTGACTCATACCAACGGTGGCACGTGGGACAGCCGTGGGGAAGCCTCGTGGGAAAGCCTCGAGGGAAAGCCACAGATCCCTTGATCCAAGCGAAGGGAAGCGTGACACTGCTGCTACAGCTCGAGAGGAAAGCGCACGTGCAGGCCCCCACTCGAGACGAGGCCTGACTCCCCTGGGGAGACTCAGAAGTACCCCAAGATCCATGTCAGCACTGGAGAGGAATTCTCAGGTCCGGCACCGACGCCACACAAGGTCTTAAGCCAGCATGACACTGCTGCTACAGCTCGAGAGGAAAGCACACGTGCAGGCCCCTCGAGACGAGGACTGACTCCCCTGGGGAGACTCAGAAGTACTCCAAGTTCCATGTCAGCACTGGAGAGGAATCCTCAGGTTCCGGCACCGACTCCACACAATGTTTTACGCCCCGACTTCGACGGAGAGGAATCCCGAGAGGCCCCGATCAACTCGCATGGGGACTGGCCTTTCCTGAGGCCACCAGAGCGGGTCCCTGAGGTCCCCGTCGTAAGTCGGGAGCACCTGCCGCATCTCGAGAAAATCCAGGAGGTTCACCCCCTCCAGGCGAGATGAGGCCCATTTCCGCTGAGGCGTCTTGAGGCTATTCACACCTACCCTCTGGAACTTCCAAAGGGTCCTTCACACCCTTGCTGCAACTCAAGAAGTTCCCCGACATACCCGTCTCCACTCGAGAGGAAGCACGAGAGCCCCGCCCACATCCAGAGGAGCCCCGTTTCCGCCTCCTAGCTCGACGGAGGGATCCTTTCCTTGCGTGCTCGGGAAAGAATTCCCGGCGTTTCCCTCGCATCTCAAGAGGAGGCGCTCTCCACAGGAAAGGCGAGAGGAACTCCAGGGTCGTGCCACCATTCCCAGAGTCCCCCAGATGTCTCAGTCCATTCCAGGGAAACCTGTTTTCCCTGCACTGCGTCGACTTTCAAGCCGAGGATCGACTCACACCACGGTGGCACGTGGGACAGCCCTGTGGGAAAGAAAAGCCTCGTGGGAAAGCCTCGAGGGAAAGCCACAGATCCCTTGATCCAAGCGAAGGGAAGCGTGACACTGCTGCTACAGCTCGAGAGGAAAGCGCACGTGCAGGCCCCACTCGAGACGAGGACTGACTCCCCTGGGGAGACTCAGAAGTACCCCAAGATCCATGTCAGCACTGGAGAGGAATTCTCAGGTTCCGGCACCGACGCCACACAAGGTCTTAAGCCAGCGTGACACTGCTGCTACAGCTCGAGAGGAAAGCACACGTGCAGGCCCCCACTCGAGACGAGGACTGACTCCCCTGGGAGACCCAGAAGTACCCCAAGTTCCATGTGAGCACTGGAGAGGAATCCTCAGGTTCCGGCACCGATCCACACAAGTTTTAGGCCCCGCTTCGACGGGAGAGGAATCCCGAGAGGCCCCCAACTTGCATGGGACTGGCCTTCCTGAGGCCACCAGAGCGGGTCCCTGAGGTCCCCGTCGTAAGTCAGAGCACCTGCCGCAACTCGAGAAAATCCAGGAGGTTCTCCCCTCCAGGCGAGATGAGGCCATTTCCGCTGAGGCGTCTCCAGGCTGTTCACACCTAACCTCTGGAACTTCCAAAGGGTCCTTCACACCCTTGCTGCAACTCAAAAAGTTCCCCCGACATACCCGTCTCCACACGAGAGGAAGCACGAAGAGTTCTGCCCACATCCAGAGGAGCCCCTGTTTCCGCCTCCTAGCTCGAGAGGAGGGATTCTTTCCCTGCGTGGTCGGGAAAGAATTCCCGGCGTTACGTCGCATCTCAAGAGGAGGCCCTCTCCACAGGAAAGGCGAGAGGAACTCCAGGGTCGTGACACCATTCCCAGAGTACCGCAGATGTCTCAGTCCATTCCAGGGAAACCTGTTTTCCCTGCACTGCCCTCGACTTTCAAGCCGAGGATCGACTCACACCACGGTGGCACGTGGGACAGCCCTGTGGGAAAGCCTGTTGGGAAAGCCTCCTGGGAAAGCCTCCTGTAAAAGCCTCGATGGAAAGCCACAGATCCCTTGATCCACGCGAATGGAAGCGCCACACTGCTGCCACAAACTCGGGAGGAAAGCGCACGTGCATGCCCCCACTCGAGATGAGGACTGACTCCCCGAGGGAGACTCCAGAAATACCCCAAGATCCATGTCAGCACTGGAGAGGAATCCTCAGGTTCCGGCACCGAATCCAAACAAGGTCTTAGGCCCCGGCATCGAAGGGAGAGGAATCCTGAGAGGCCACGAGCAACTCGCATGGGGTCTGGCCTTTCCTGAGGCCACCAGAACGGGTCCCTGAAGTCCCCGTTGTAAGTTGAGCACCTGCCGCAACTCGAAAAAATCCAGGAGGTTCTCCCCTCCAGGCGAGATCAGGCCTATTTCCGCTGAGTCGTCTCGAGGCTAATCACACCTAACCTCTGGAACTTACAAAGGGTCCTTCACACCCTTGCTGCAACTCAAGAAGTTCCCCGACATACCCGTCTCCACTCGAGAGGAAGCACGAGAGTCCCGCCCACATCCAGAGGAGCCCCGTTTCCCCTCCTAGCTCGAGCGGAGGGATCCTTTCCCTGCGTGTTCGGGAAAGAATTCCCGGCGTTCCCGTCGCATCTCAAGAGGAGGCGCTCTCCACAGGAAAGGCGAGAGGAACTCCAGGGTCGTGCCACCATTCCCAGAGTCCCCCAGATGTCTCAGTCCATTCCAGGGAAACCTGTTTTCCCTGCACTGCGTCGACTTTCAAGCCGAGGATCGACTCACACCAAGGTGGCACGTGGGTCAGCCCTGTGGGAAAGCCTAGTGGGAAAGCCTCCTGGGAAAGCCTCAAGGGAAAGCCACATATCCCTTGATCCACGCGAAGGGAAGCGTGACACTGCTGCTACAGCTCGGGAGGAAAGCGCACTTGCATGCCCCAACTCGAAACGAGGACTGACTCCCCTGGGGAGACCTGAGAAGTACCCTAAGATCCATGTCAGCACTGGAGAGGAATCCTCAGGTTCCGGTACCGACTCCACACAAGGTCTTAGGCCCCGGCATCGACGGGAGAGGAATCCCGAGAGGACCCCGAGCAACTCGCGAGGGGACTGGCCTTTCCTGAGGCCATCAGAGCGGGTCCCTGAGGTCCCCGTCGTAAGTCGAGAGCACCTGCCGCCACTCGAGAAAATTCAGGAGGTTCTCCCCTCCAGGCCAGATGAGGCCCATTTCCCCTGAGGCGTCTCGTGGCTAATCACATCCAACATCTGGAACTTCCAAGGGATCCTTACCACCCTTGCTGCAACTCAAGAAGTTCCCCGACTTACCCGTCTCCACTCGAGAGGAAGCACGAGAGTTCTGCCCACATCCAGAGGAGCCCCGTGTCCGCCTCCTATCTCGAGAGGAGGGATCCTTTCCCTGCTTGATCAGGAAAGAATTCCCGGCGTTCCCGTCGCATCTCAAGAGGAGGCGCTCTCCACAGGAAAGGCGAGAGGAACTCCAGGGTGGTGCCACCATTCCAAGAGTCCCCCAGATATCTCAGTCCATTCCAGGGAAACCTGTTTTCCCTGCACTGCCTCGACTTTCAAGCCGAGGATCGACTCACACCAAGGTGGCACGTAGGATAGCCCTGTAGGAAGGCCTCGTGGGAAAGCCTCGTGGAAAGCCTCGAGGGAAAGCCACAGATCCCTTGATCCATGCGAAGGGAAGCGTGACACTGCTGCTACAGCTCGAGAGGAAAGCACACGTGCAGGCCCCCACTCGAGACGAGGACTGACTCCCCTGGGGAGACTCAGAAGTACCCCAAGATCCATGTCAGCACTGGAGAGGAATTCTCAGGTCCGGCACCGACGCCACACAAGGTCTTAAGCCAGCGTGACACTGCTGCTACAGCTCGAGAGGAAAGCACACGTGCAGGCCCCCTCGAGAAGAGAGGACTGACTCCCCTGGGGAGACTCAGAAGTACCCAAGTTCCATGTCAGCACTGGAGAGGAATCCTCAGGTTCCGGCACCGACTCCACACAATGTTTTAGACCCCGACTTCGACGGGAGAGGAATCCCGAGAGGCCCCCGATCAACTCGCATGGGGACTGGCCTTTCCTGAGGCACCAGAGCGGGTCCCTGAGGTCCCCGTCGTAAGGCGAGAGCACATGCCGCATCTCGAGAAAATCCAGGAGGTTCTCCCCTCCAGGCGAGATGAGGCCCATTTCCGCTGAGGCGTCTCCAGGCTATTCACACCTAACCTCTGGAACTTCCAAAGGGTCCTTCACACCCTTGCTGCAACTCAAGAAGTTCCCCGACATACCCGTCTCCACTCGAGAGGATCATGAGAGTTCCCCACATAAAGAGGAGCTCCGTTTCCGCCACCTAGCTCGAGAGGAGGGATCCTTTCCCTGCGTGGTCGGGAAAGAATTCCCGGAGTTCCCGTCCCATCTCAAGAGGAGGTGATCTCCACAAAAAAGGCGAGAGGAACTCCAGGGCCGTGCCACCATTCCCAGAGTCCCCCAGATGTCTCAGTCCTTTCCAGGGAAAACTGTTTTCCCTGCACTGCCTCGACTTTCAAGCCGAGGATCGACTCACTCCATGGTGGCACGTGGGACAGCCCTGTGGGAAAGCCTCGTTGGGAAAGCCTCCTGGGAAAGCCTCGATGGAAAGCCACACATCCCTTGATCCACGCGAATGGAAGCGCCACACTGCTGCAACAACTCGCGAGGAAAGCGCACGTGCATGCCCCTCTCGAGATGAGGACTGACTCCCCGGGGGAGACTCCAGAAGTACGCCAAGATCCATGTCAGCACTGGAGAGGAATCTCAGGTTCCGGCACCAAATACACACAAGGTCTTAGGCCCCGGCATCGAAGGAGAGGAATCCCGGAGGCCCCAAGCAACTCGCATGGGGTCTGGCCTTTCCTGCGGCCACCAGAGCAGGTCCCTGAGGGCCCCGCGTCGTAAGTCGAGAGCACCTGCCGCAACTCGAGAAAATCCAGGAGGTTCTCCCCCCTCCAGGCGACATGAGGCCCATTTCCACTGAGGCGTCTCGAGGCTAATCACATCTAACATCTGGAACATCCAAAGGGTCTTTCACACCCTTGCTGAAACTCAAGAAGTTCCCCGACATACCCGTCTCCACTCGAGAGGAAGCACGAGAGTTCTGCCCCACATCCAGAAGAGCCCCGTTTCCGCCTCCTAGCTCGAGAGGAGGGATCCTTTCCCTGCGTGGTCGGGAAAGAATTCCCGGCGTTCCCCGTCGCATCTCAAGAGGAGGCCCTCTCCACAGGAAAGGCGAGAGGAACTCCAGGGTCGTGACACCATTCCCAGAGTCCCCCAGACGTCTCAGTCCATTCCAGGAAACCTGTTTTCCCTGCACTGCCTCGACTTTCAAGCCGAGGATCGACTCACACCACGGTGGCACGTGGGACAGCCCTGTGGGAAAGCCTCTTGGGAAAGCCTCCTGGGAAAGCCTCCTGGAAGCCTCAATGGAAAGCCAGATCCCTTGATCCACGCGAAGGGAAGTGCCACACAGCTGCCACAGCTCGGGAGGAAAGCGCACGTGCATACACCTCTCGAGACGAGGACTGACTCCCTGGGGAGACTCCAGAAGTACCCCAAGATCCATGTCAGCACTGGCGAGGAATCCTCAGGTTCCGGCACCGACTTCACACTAGATCTTAGGCCCGGTATCGACGGAGAGGAATCCCGAGAGGCCCCCGAGCAACTCGCATGTGGACTGGCCTTTCCTGAGGCCACCAGAGCTGGTCCCTGAGGTCCCCGTCGTAAGTTGAGAGGACCTGCCGCAACTCGAGAAAATCCAGTAGGTTCTCCCCTCCAGGCGAGATTAGGCCCATTTCCACTTAGGCGTCTCGAGGCTAATCACATCTAACATCTGCAACTTCCAAAGGGTCCTTCACACACTTGCTGCAACTCAAGAAATTCCCCGACATACCCGTCTCCACTCGAGAGGAAGCACGAGAGTCCCGCCCACATCCAGAGGAGCCCCGTTTCCGCCTCCTAGCTCGAGAGGAGGGTTCCTTTCCCTGCGTGTTCGGGAAAGAAATTCCGTCGCATCGCATTTCAAGCGGAGGCGCAATCCAAAGGAAAGGCGAGAGGAACTCCAGGGTCGTGCCACCATTCCCAGAGTCC
The DNA here is from genome assembly GCF_001704415.2 of Capra hircus. Taxonomy (NCBI): domain Eukaryota; kingdom Metazoa; phylum Chordata; class Mammalia; order Artiodactyla; family Bovidae; genus Capra; species Capra hircus. Next base: position 4,122 of record NW_017219295.1, on the reverse strand, counting down.
CCCAGACGTCTCAGTCCATTCCAGGGAAACCTGTTTTCCCTGCACTGCCTCGACTTCCAAGCCGAGGATCGACTCACACCACCGTGGCACGTGGGACAGCCCTGCGGGACAGCCCTGTGGGAAAGCCTCGTGGGAAAGCCTCGAGGGAAAGCCACAGATCCCTTTATCCACGCGAAGGGAAGCGCGACACTGCTGCTACAGCTCGGAAAGAAACAGCACGTTCATGCCCCCACTGGAGACGAGGACCGACTCCATTGATGAAACTTCAGGTTCCGGCACCGACTCCACACAAGGTCTTAGGCCCCAACATCGATGGGAGAGGAATCCTAAGAGGCCCCGAGCAACTCGCATGGGACTGGCCTTTCCTGAGGCCAACAGAGCGGGTTCCTGAGGTCCCCGTCGTAAGTCGAGAGCACCTGTCACAACTCGAGAAATCCAGGAGGTTCTCCCCTCCAGGCGAGAGGAGGCCCATTTCCACTGAGGCGTCTCCAGGCAAATCACACATAAACTCTGGAACTTCCAAAGGGTCCTTCACACCCTTGCTGCAACTCAAGAAGTTCCCCGACATACTCATCTCCACTTGAGAGGAAGCACGAGAGTCCCGACCACATCCAGAGGAGCCCCGTTTCTGCCTCCTAGCTCGAGAAGTGGGATCCTTTCCCTGCGTGGTCGGGAAAGAATTCCCTGCGTTCCCGTCGCATCTCAAGAGGAGGCGCTCTCCACAGGAAAGGCGAGAGGAACTCCAGGGTCGTGCCACCATTCCCAGAGTCCCCCAGATGACTCAGTCCATTCCAGGGAAACCTGTTTTCCCCTCCACTGCCTCGACTTTCAAGCCGAGGATCGACTCACACCACGGTGGCACGTGGACAGCCATGTAGGAAAGCCTCGTGGAAAAGCCTGGTGGGAAAGCGAGGGAAATCCCCTGATCCCTTGATCCTCGCGAAGGGAAGCGCGACACTGCTGCTACAGCTCGGGAGGAAAGCGCACGTGCATTCCACCACTCGAGACGAGGACTGACTCCCCTGGGGAGACTCCAGAAGTACCCCAAGATCCAAGTCAGCACTGGAGAGGAATCCTCAGGTTCCGGCACTGACTCTCCACACAAGGTCTTAGCCCTAGCATCGACGGACGGGGAATCCCGAGTGCCCCCTGAGAAACTCGCATGGGACTGGCCTTTCCTGAGGACACCAGAGCGGGTCCCTGAGGTCCCAGGAAGTTGAGAGCACCTGCCGCAGCTCGAAAAAATGCAGGAGGTTTCTCCCACCAGGCGAGATGAGGCCCATTTCCGCTGAGGCGCCTCGAGGCTAATCACATCTAACCTCTGGAACTTTCAAAGGGTCCTTCACACCCTTGCTGCAACTCAAGAAGTTCCCGACATACCGTCTCCACTCGAAAGGAAGCACGAGAGTTCTGCCCACATCCAGAGGAGCCCCGTTTCTGCCTCCTAGCTCGAGAGGAGGGATCCTTTCCCTGCGTGGATGGGAAAGAATTCCCGCGTTCCCATCGCCATCTCAAGAGGAGGCCTCTCCACAGGAAGGCGAGAGGAACTCCAGGGTCGTGCCACCATTCCCAGAGTCCCCCAGATGTCTCAGTCCATTCCAGGGAAACCTGTTTTCCCTGCACTACCTCGACTTTCAAGCCGAGGATCGACTCACACCACGGTGGGCACGTTGGACTGCCCTGTGGACCGCCTTGTGGAAAGCCTCGTGGGAAAGCCTCGAGGGAAAGCCACAGATCCCTTGATCCACGCGAAGGGAAGCGTGACACTGGCTGCTACAGCTCGGGAGGAAAGCGTACCGTGCATGCCCCCTCTCGACACGAGGACTGACTCCCCTGGGAGACTCCAGAAGTACCCAAGATCCATGTCAGAACTGGAGAGGAATCCTCAGGTTCCGGCACTGACTCCACACAAGGTCTTAGGCCCCGGCATCAAGGGGAGAGTAATCCGAGAGCCCCCCGAGCAACTCGCATGGGACTGGCCTTTCCTGAGGCCACCAGAGCGGGTCCCTGAGGTCCCCGTCGTAAGTCGAGAGCACCTGCGCAGCTCGAGAAAATCCAGGAGGTTCTCCCATCCAGGCGAGATGAGGCCCATTTCCGCTGAGGCGTCTCGAGACTAATCACACTAACCTATGGAACTTCCAAAGGGTCATTCACACCCCTTGCTGCAACTCAGGAAGATCCCCGACATACCCGTCTCCACTCGAGAGGAAGCACGAGAGTCCCGCCCACATCCAGAGGAGCCACGTTTCCGCCTCCTAGCTCGAGAGGAGGGATCCTTTCCCTGCGTGGTCGCGAAAGAATTCCTGGCGTTCCCGCGCATCTCAAGAGGAGGCGCTCTCCACAGGAAAGGCGAGAGGAACTCGAGGGTCGTGCCACCATTCCCAGAGTCCGCCCAGAAAAATTCCTTGTCGGGAATTTTATTGACCTTCCCGTAAACCTAGCTATTCAGCCTTTTTCCTCCAGTTAATCTTCTTACTACCCTATAATTTCTTAATCTAATCTTACATTAATAAATACACAAGTCTTTCCACGTCAACGCCGTCCATCCGTCGAATTCCCTGGATGCAGCGGGGCTGGATACCGGCACACTGAGCTATCTGCGGGACTCTTGGAATGATGTCACGACACTGGGAGTTTCTCTCGCCTTTCCTGTGAAGAGCGCCTCCTCATGAGATGCGACGGGAACACCGGGAATTCTTTCCGGAACATACAAGAAAGGATACCTGACCGCGAGGTACGAGGCGGAAACGGGGCTCCTCTGCATGTGGGCGGGACTCTCGTGCTTCCTCTCGAGTGGAGTCAGGTATGTTGAGGAACTTCTGAGTTGTAGCAAGTGTGTGAAGGACCCTTTGGAAGTTCCAGAGGTTAGGTATGATTAGCCTCCAGACACCTCAGAGGAAAAGGGCCTCATCTCGCCTGGAGGGGAGAACCTCCTGGATTTTCTCGAGTTGCGGCTGGTGCTTTCGACTTACGACGGGGACCTCTCAGGGACCTGCTCTGTTGTCCTCAGGAAAGGCCAGTCCCCATGCGAGTTGCTCGGGTCCTCTCGGGATTCCTCTCCTTCGACGCCGGGGCCTAAGACCTTGTGTGGAGTCTGTGCCGGAACCTGAGGATTCCTCTCCAGTGCTGACATGCATCTTGCGGTACTTCTGGAGTCTCCCCAGGGGAGTCAGTCCTCGGCTCGAGTGAGGGCATGCACGTTCGCTTTCCTCCCGAGCTGTAGCAGACTGTCTCGCTTCCCTTCGCGTGGATCAAGGGATCTGTGGCTTTCCCTCGAGGCTTTCCCACGAGCTTTCCCACGAGGCTTTCCACGAGGCTTTCCCACAGCTTTCCCAGGCTGTCCCACGTGCCACCATCGTGTGAGTCGGTCCTCCGCGTGAAAGTCGAGGCAGTGCAGGGTAAACAAGTTCCTCTGGAAAGGACTGAGACATCTGGGGGACTCTGGAATGGTGGAACGACCCTGGAGTTCCTCTCACCTTTCTTGTGGAGCGTGCCTCCTCTTGAGATGCGACAGGTAACGACAGGAATTTTTCCCGGCCAATCAGGGAAAGGATCCCTCATCTTGAGCCAGGAGGGGAATTGGGGCTCCTCTGGATGTGGGTGGTACCCTGTTGATTCCTATGGAGTGGCGACGGGTCTCTCGTGGAACCTCTTGATTTGCAGCTAGGGTGTGAAGGACCCTTTGGAAGTTCCAGAGGTTAGGTGTGATTAGCGTCGAGACGCCTCAGCGGAAATGGGCCTCATCTCGCCTGGAGGGGAGAACCAAATGGATTTTCTCTAGTTGCGGCAGGTGCTCTCGACTTACGACGGGGACCTCAGGGACCCGCTCTGGTGGCCTCAGGAAAGGCCAGGCGCCATGCGAGTTGCTCGGGGGCCTCTCAGGATTCCTCTCCCTTTCGATGCCGGGGCCTAAGACCTTGTGTGGAGTCGGTGCCGGAACCTGAGGATTCCTCTCCAGTGTGACATGGATCTTGGGTACTTCTGGAGTCTCCCCAGGGGAGTTAGTCGTCGTCTTGTGTGGGGCATGAACGTGCGCTTTCCTCCGAGCTGTAGCAGCAGTGGCCGCTTCCCTTTGCATGGATCAAGGGATCTGTGGCTTTCCTCTCGTGGCTTTCCACGAGG
>NW_017219294.1:0-22156 GCF_001704415.2 Capra hircus | reverse complement strand
GACAATACTCCAATAATTTTCGCCTTTTTCTCAGGAGATAAGGAAAAGGCAAGAGTCAGAGAAAACAGTGAGAGGGACACTCAGAGACACGGTGGCAGGGGTGGGGGGTGGTTTCCTGAAGTTGGCTGTTTAAGAATGAGGCCTATCTAATCTGTCTCTGGGCCGGAGTTAAACTTGGATCAGAACTGTTTTACTCGATAAACATGTTTATTCCCACATTTTTATTTTGTTCTCCTTGAATTTTAGGGTTTCATTAAAAAATTAACAACTGGGTAATACAAGCACTGAGGAAAAAGCCTTTGTCCATCCTCTACTAAACACAGAGGGCAGGTCAGCAGAATCTCAGTGATTAAGATTGATGGTGGTAGTTACCATAGCAGTTCCCAACCAGTTCCCAGTGCTGGGGAGACATTGGAAATTGTCATTTGAATTATTAGGATGTCCCAGAGACTCAGCAATAAACCTCATCCAAACTGCCTCTTTAGTTTTTCCAAGTGCTATGAAAGTTATTTTAAAAAAGAAAAGAAATCTATTCAACTTCCTTTAATGTCTAACTCTACCTCTGAAACCTATCTATTCGAAATAAGCAAGCAATCTTTTCCTTACGGTCGCACAAACATTTCCTTAAGCATTTATTCCACTAAGACTTACACAGCAAAAAGAAGAAAGAAAGAATATATAGCATCTGTCTCAATTGCTGTTGGGGATTTCTGTTTACATTAGTAACTGAAGTGAGTATTGATATGTTGTAAACAAAAGTACTGCTGCTGCTGCTGCTGCTGCATAGCTTCAGTCCTGTCCGACTCTGTGTGACCCCCATAGATTGCAGCCCGCCAGGCTCCCCCATTCCTGGGATTCTCCAGGCAAGAACACTGGAGTGGGTAACAAAAGTACAGACCTGACAGTTGTCTTCACTTGATGATTTCCTGCCTTCCCCTGGATCTAGCCCTTTCTCATGAGCTTCAGTAGAGACAAGCAACTGTTCTAGGATTAGACCGGAAACTGTGCACATCAGTCTAACCATTGCCTTTTGGAAAACTTTTAAAAAAGTATCACTTCCCATCAGGCTAATTTCAACTTTGAGTTGAGAAGCATTCAATAAATCATGGGTATCTTAAGGCTAACTCAAAAGGAAGCATCTAGGTTTTGCATGGCATGATTAAGACTGCCCTCTGTTGGAAGAGAAGAAAACAAGAGGAAATTGCAGTGCTATGGGAATTACCTTGCTATGATTCTTTGCCCCATGTATCTAAAGTGAAACAAACACACTCTAGGAAGAAAAACAGTAGCATCTTAGTCGTATATTACCATACTTTGAATTTCAACAAATAATATTTGAAAATTCACATGGTAGGCTCTTCTATCCCTGGAATTCTCCAGGCAGGAATACTGGACTGGGTTGCCATTTCCTTCTCCAGGGGATCTTCCCAATCCAGAGTTTGAACCTGGCTCTCCTGCATTACCTACTGAGCCACCAGCAAAGCTCTAGCATGGGTGGCAACAGTAATCAGTTACGGAATTGCCAGTCTCCCGAGAGACTCCAAATCTAGGAATGGACGACTAAGCAATGTTGCTTAGACGGAGGGGTGACAGGGAGGAAAGAGTGCATGGCTTTTGACTTTACGTCCAACTTGCTAATGACCATGGGTATTTGTGCTTTTCCATGATTATAAAAATACTGACTGTCAGGAAGAAAGATGCTAAAATTGGGTCAAATTAATTTGTTTCCAAAATAAACCAAGGGGTAAGTTTCAACACCCCAACCCCCACCCCCGCCTTTTGGGACGCACTTCAGCTCCGTGGGGCTTTCCCAGAAGTCATTGCGTTTCCGGTCTCTCGAGTCTCTGGTCCGGCACAGGGTGACTTGAAGGCGCCATCTTGCCTTCCATGTGCCTTCGCTCTTCTCCGCAAAAGGAGGCTGGTGTCTCCTTCCTGACCCCCAACCGCGCCCTCCTGTCCACCTCGAGCCATCTTCGATCCATCCTCTTGCCCGCCCGATTGCCCACCCAGTGCCCTGAAGCCGCTTCACAGGTCTGTACCAGAGTTTAAACTTTCATCCCGTCCGGGGCCCTTCCGCCATTTTTTGGTGGTGCCTGTCTCCACTGTTTCCCAGCCCGAGTCAGGGAATCAAGATGAAGGCAGGGGACATGGGTGAAGAAGACAGGGAAAGTGGGCAGAACTCTTCCGAAGGAGATAAAATACAGATTAGCCTCTGTGATGTGTCTTCTGAAGATTTTAAAAAAACCTGGCAAACACTAACAGAGCTCCATGACAGAGAGCCACGCGGACTGCAGGGGAAAGGAACCAGTTTGAGGAAAGAGCAATTGTCAGATGGGAGGTGGACAGGCTCCATATCCAGAATTAAAGAGTCTACGGAGCAGCAGAGAGCCCTGAATGACCCCATCCATGACCTGCGAGGTCAATTAAATGCCAAATTATGTGATCACTCTACATTAAAAGAAACGGACAGAAATACGCTACAGCAAGAATCTTATGATATCCAACAACAAAATCTGAAATTTACTGGTGAACTCACAGCAGAAAGGAATAAACTAAGACAAGAAAAGAAGCAGCTTTCGGCTAGGCTCAAGAGGAAAAAGCCACAGTGTGAGTCAGTTATTTCAATCAGGGACCCTCCGCCCGGACCTGAGAGGTATGTGGCTGTCAAACTGATAACGCAAACGAATACCAAACAAATGAAATCTAGAGGGAAAAAGAAACAGCCACACAGTTCCAAGCTTCAGGTTCCATTTTACAGTCAGGACGTCTTTGAGGTGCCAGAGCGCCCTCAGGAGAAGATTTCCTCTAACGGCAGTAAGACGATCACAATAAGCAGTGGCAGTCAGAAGTCATCTAGCACTGTTCCTTCAGCGTCTACACTCGGCCCTCAAACAGTGGATGAATTTCAAGATGACTCCAGCCTTTCCGATGCCAGGCTTGGCCGTCCACAAAGCAAATCCATTTTCACACAGAGGACCTCCCCACAGAGGATCTCCACACCAAAGCATGAAACTGAGATTGATTTCCCTTGGAGCCTTTCCATTATTTCTCCAGGAGAAGACCTACCTACTGAAATATTATCTGAAACATCAGAGGAAAGTATGAATGATTATACCAAAAGCATATATTCTCCTTTTACACAGAGAGATGAAAACACCACTTTACATCTGTTTCCTTTAGACTCTACTTCAAGTGCTAATGTGAAAAGACCATCATTGGGTGTTTTTCATGTTTCAATGAGAGAGAGCAGTAGCCAGACACCTTGCAGTGAACAGTCCACGGCAAGCAAGAATACGAATGGAGCTACAGCTGCAGCCCATGATGCTGATAAGCCACAAGGTGAGACTGAGGCTTGCACTTCGCATCTTCAATAAAGAGAAAAGTCAAGATACAATTAGAAAAAGGGGGGAAGTAGCTATTGCTCCATCTCTCTCTTAAGGAGACTGCTTTGCTTTTCCAAGAGGACAGTCTTCCTATCAATTCAGACTATTTAACATTTCCATTCAGACTATGTAACTGATAATTCCTGACTTTGATTCTACTTCCCAGAATATAATATACAGACAATAAAAAGTTGGGCAAATGACTAAGACTTTGAACCAGTGACTTATTGCCAGTTAATAAAATTCAGCTAGAAAGACTTAGTTTTCAGAATGCCTATACTTCTATATAAAAGTGTAGAGGTCTATCATCTTTTTGTTAAAATTAAGCTGCTAGTGTCTGTGAGTCAGTGTGTGCCATGCTGAGTTGGTTTAGTTGTGTCCTGGTTTTTGCAACACTATGGACTGTAGCCTGCCAGGCTCCTCTGTCTGTGGGATTCTCTAGAACAATGTGGCAGTGGGTTTTCATGCCCTCCTCCTGTGGATCTTCCCATCCATCCAGTCTCTTAGACTCTTGCATTGGCAGGTGAGTTCTTTATTACTAGTGCCACTTGGGAAGCCCTTATGAGTCAATAAGAAGGCTTAAGAAAAAGAAAGTCAAGAGAACACCTAAAAGGCCTGGACTGTAAGACTTCAACCCTTTCATACTTGTGAAATACTTACTTGACTTGACAAGGTAACTATAATACTTACACTGAGAAAGATTCAGAAGCAGATATTTTTCAGAATAAAATGAATATGACTTTACAGATACCACAGAGCATGACTTAGAGAAGAAAAGATGTGACACAGGCTGTATACTAGTTATTAAAATTTGCATTTAAAAATCAAAAAGCGAGAGCAGAAAAAGGAAAAACCTCATTAACAAAGACCAACTATTTAGCAAGCAAGGTCAGCATTTACAAGAGCAGGAGACCTTGTCAAGAAACAGAGCAGTATGGTTTTCTCCGTAACAGAACTCAGCCAGTTGCTTGTCACTGGTTATCACTGTGTGTGTGTGTGTGTGTGTGCTTGTGTGTCTGTGTGCGTGCGTGTGTGCCTGCATGTGTGTGTGCGTGTGTACATGTGCAAGTGTGTGCACATGTATACTGAATGGAGGAGGGGAGAAGTAGTCAGCAATGCATGTCCCTCTCCTTCCTCTCTTCTGTCCTCCCCCTACCACCCTCCTTACTTTCCCTGGGCCGTGGTGGTATTCAACTCCTTTTTTCTTTACAGTTTTTTTTTTCCCGATGTATCCTTGACCATGTAGAAAAAACAAAGTTATTGAGTGAATTCATGTGCCATAAAACTCACGCTTTATAATAGAGTACAATACAGTAGTTTATATGGTATATTTTAAAACTTGTAAAACCATCACCACAGTTTTAGAATATTTTCATCACCCTTTAAAAAAGCCCATACATAATAGCAGTCACTTTCTGCATTCCCACTTTTTAGCTTGTGGGGAGACAAAAACAGTCCGCTGTGGTTGTGGTTGTTAATTTGATTGAATATCTCTTGGAGTGAAGTACCACCAGGGTTGAATATTATCTCCCTTTACATATTTCTTTCCCAAAACATGGACGCTTATAACATAGCATCAATAATCTTTGACTTTTACTCTAAATCATACATTCTAAGTAGTTGAAGTTTGTGGTTATTTAAAACTGTTTTATTAATCTACTTTAGAATTCATATCTAGCTTTTGATGTGTTTCAATCTCTCTGGCAAGTTAACTATCAACTTATTTTATGTTATTATATCCTGCATTATGACAAAATATTTAAAATAATATTTACTAAAAACAAAATGGAAAAGAAGTAAAATTTACTGTATTATGATTTGACTTTACTGTAAATCATACATTCTAAGTACTTAATTCTAGTTATTTAAAACTTTTATTAATGTACTTTAGAATTAGTTATTCATATCTAACATTTGATGTGTTTCAATCTCTGGCAAGTTAACTATCAACTTATTTTACGTTTTTATATCCATTACTAGAAAAAATATTTAATATTACTAAAAACTAAATAGAAAATAAGTAAAATTTACCTACTGTATTATGCTGATCAAAACCCAGGTGCTTTTATGTTCTTCATGCTGTTTGCCTTTTTTTTAAGTATTTATTTTTTTTATTATTTAGCTTCATGGGGGTCTTAGGTGCAGCATGTGGGATCTATTTCCCTGTCCAGAGACTGAACCCAGGACCTCTGCATTGCCAGTGCAGAGTCTTAGCCACAGGGAAGTTCCCAGGGATTTTGCTGGTTTGTTTTCATGGGGCGGTGGGTATCTTTGTGTGTGCCTTTTTTTTTTTTTTTTTTTTTAGCAAAAGTAGAAAAAAGAAACGGGAAGGAATTGTGTAAACAAGTGTGGTACTGGGAACGAGTTAACCTTCTGATTGTACTTCCAGAGGACATACAGTTGATGAAAACCCTTTGCTTGTATTCTATCATATATAGTAAAGAGGAAATGGTAAATTGTAAATAATACAACTATACATCAAGGTAAAGAGAACAGAGTCTGGAAAAGAACCTGACACCATACAAAACTGTATAATGGTCCTGTGAAGACAGCAACAGCATTCCTTACTCTCAAAGAACCCTTCCTGTCTTTTTCTTTCCTTTGACTTTGTAAATCCTGGGTCAAATAAAAGCTGCAATCTTAAATATGACTCTTGGATATTGTTATTTACTTCTGTTTACCTTGGTCATTTAATGTATTCTGTGCTCTGCTATGAAAAAATACTTTAGCACTTCTAAAACTATTGCCTGACTTTAGAAACTAATTTTTTTGTCTTTTAAAAAAATCCTGTTATTAAAAAGATTTTGATAACCTTATTTCTTTTTACAAACCCTTGTTTTGAGGGCTGACTTTCAACAGATTGAAGCGAGAGAGCTGCTCTGCTACATGCAAAACCCCAAACCAGAAACAGGTCATCTAGGAACGGTTTCGCACCAGGTTCCCCCAGATTCCCCACAATTGAGTGGTGCAGTGTTGGGCAAGGGGGCTGCTGCCTTTCTGGTCGCACGCGTGTTCCAGGATGAAGAGTTCTCTGTACTGGACCCGGTCCCAACACGCAGAGGGGCGTGCCACGCCATGCCCCAAGGACCTGGGCAGTGGCCCCATGGTGGGGGACTGGCTATCTGAGGCCAACCGAGGCTCCCGTGGCATTGCCAGAAACTAATTTTTAAATAAAATTATTTCAAAGGCTTAAATCTGTATGCTGGAAATAAATTTAAGTTAAAATATAGGAACATTCTAAGGTCAAAGTCTACCAGCTACTATCCCCATGCCAAACAAAAATCAGCGAGAGAGGAATGCTAAAACTTCAATCCTTGAGCCCTCCCTTCCCGGATCTAGCCTACGTAGTTTGCCCACTCCACCGTTTAGCCATGCGGTCACTTAGATGCAGTCAATCATAAAGGAAGTCAATCATGAATAGTCACGGGAAGGACTGATGCTAAAGCTCAAACTCCAGTACTTTGGCCACCTAATGCAAAGAACTGACTCATTGGAAAAGACCCTGATGCTGGGCAAGGTTGAAGGCAGGAGGAGAAGGGGACGTCAGAGGATGAGGTGGTTGGATGGCATCACTGACTTAGTGGACATGAGCGTGAGCAAGCTCCAGGAGATGATGATTGACAGGGAAGCCTGGCGTGCTGCAGTCCCTGGGGGGCAAGAAGTCAGACACAACTGAGCGAATGAACAACAACACTTAGTTGGGAAACCACCTCTCAGATCTACTCTTCCCCCATCCTCACCTGCAGTGTTCTGTTCAGGTCCTTATCGCCTCTCTCTTATAGGTCACGTCTGTGCCTGTGTGCTGTGTGCTAACTCGCTTCAGTCCTGTCTGACTCTGCAACCCACTAGATTGCAGCCCACCAGGCTTCTCTGTCCATGTGGATTCTCAGGCGAGAGTATTGGAGTGGGTTGGCACACACTCCTTCAGGGGATCTTTCTGACCCAGGGATTGAACCCTCTTCTCCTGCGTCTCTTGCTCTGGCAGGCAGGTTCTTTACCACTAGCGACACCTGGAAAGCCCTTGGGTACCCATAGCACTTGACACATTTCCTCTACTGTAGCAAATAATAAAGAGATTTGTGGGCGTGTCCACTTCTCCCACTGGATTCAGGTTTCTCTAGGCCCGAGACTGTTCAGGGTGATTCCAGGATTTCCACCTAGAAGGAGCTTAGGGCCAGCAATCTGAGTGGAAGGGACAACAACCAGGGGCTTCTGGGTTTATTTGTGATGTCTGGAGGGGATACACCATGTGGCACCACAGAGAATATAAAGATGGATGTAGCCTGATCAGTCTGGGTTTAATTGACTCATAGGTTCTTTGCTCTTCAGCAGGTGCTTTTCTTATAGAAATCTTGGGAGGGTGCACTCAAGGTAGTGCCATTTACACAAGAGGCCTGTGATGGGATCCTCTGAATTTAACCTAAGGCAGAGTAGCAAGGTTCTGGGTGAGTCTCCATCAATGTCCTGAAACCCATTGACCTCTACATCTTCACACTTCTAGCGCAAGATCCCATTCTAATTTCGAATGAATACGATCAATGCTGTCTCTAATAATAAGGCTTAACTCCAAAGCTTGTGCTCTCTCTCGTTCAGTCACAGGAGCTGGCAGAAGCATGCATATGTTGGGAAAAGTTAAGGACATCACGAGTCATATGTGAGCCATCCATCTCCTTCCTTTACATCTTAATCATCAACCTCTTTCAGTGCTTTCCTTGCAACACCTCTCTTAATTATCCTGATCATGCTCAGGTGCTCTGCTGGGTCTCGTGAGGCAGGCAGACATATAGCAGTTAGGCCCGAGCCTGGACAGAAGGCGTGCATGACCCATCTTTCTAGGGGCCACCTCCAATCCTAGATTCCTGCGGAGATTTGCACTCTGGTGAGTCCCCCCTCCCTCCAGCCCCACACTCAGTCAGGTCTCCCTGTTGACTTCTCCTCCAGTGTCATTTCCCTCCCTCTGCACCCCAACTCAGCTTCAAGGGCAAATGAAGCCCTTCTGCCTTGACTGCTTTGGCCAATGCACCCTCCTGCCAAGCCGGACTCCTCCTTGAGCCCACAGGGGCACCACCACCGTTACTTCTGGGCCTCTGCTCCTGCTCGCCTCCCAAAATGGGAATAATTTCTCCTCCACCAACTCAAATGTCACCCACCCTAAGAGTCTAGCTCAAATTTCAGTTCTTCCTCAGAATTCCCAGCCCTCAGTTTCCCCTCTTCTGAATGCCTATGGTACTTATTGTTTGGACTACACAGTCTGGCAGTCATAAAGCAAGTCTCCAATACATGATCATTCGCTTTTTATGAATGGCCTGTAGATACTTGGGTGAATGCCCACCAGTCCTGCCCTGCTGCTCTGGGAGAGGCCCAGCTCCCCTCTCAGCCAAGGACTCCCCTCCTTTCTGCAGAGAGAGGCAATGAATGCAGTGGTTAGGGGCACGGTCTCTGGAAGCGACTGCTGGGGTCAGCAGCCCAGTTCCCTCCTGCAGTCTACCACCAAGGAGACTCTGGGCCTTGCCGTGCCTCAGTTTCCTCCTGTACAAAACAAGAATGGTAACAGCACCAACAGGAGAGGTTCTGTGGAAGGATGAAATAGGTCAAGTGGAAAACTTAGAACACTGCCCGGCATAGAGTAAACACTATAGAAGTGCTAGTTGTTATTAAGAATGCCACAATGTGGGCTTGCCAATCTAAACAGACTAAACCTAAGCTGGTAACCTAATCATTTTTCTAAACTCAAAACATTAGAGCTGGAGGAGCCCTTAAAACTCATGGAGTTCAGTCTCCTTTCACAGAGAACACTGTTGCACAGGGGAGGGAAATGACCAGTCCTGGAAGTCCCACAGCTGGGTTAGCTCAGACCATTATAATAGTCAGGTCCCCTGTTTTGTTTTGCTTTTCCCCCCCAAATATCTTAATGAAATTGTATCAATATTTCCAAAGGGAAAACGTTTCTGTATTTCTAAGTAACCAAGTCACCAATGAATCTCTGTGATAAACCTGGTTAGTTGGGGATTGCCAGTATTAGCTAAGGTCAGCTGTTTGTTGTTCCAGGGGTGAGGTGTGTGGGAGAGGGAGTCTGGAGGAGGGAGGGGGCTGGAGTGGCACTGTGAAAATCAGGGGACTAAGGAGATGGGTGGCTTCCCTGCTGGCTCAGCGGTAAAGAACCCACCTGCAATACAATGGCAATGCAGGAGATGCGGGTTTGATCCCTGGGTCCTGAAGATCCCCTGGAGAAGGATATGGCAACCCACCCCAATATTCTTGCCTGGGAAATTCCCATGGTCAGAGGGGCCTGGAGGGCTACAGTCCATGGGGTCGGAGAAGAGTCGGACAGGACTGAGTCACCAAATGACAACAACCAAGGGGATGGATGACCCCCTCCCTTCTCTGGACTGTAGCTGCCCCATGATTATGGAAATCAGATCCCCCCAAGTGAACTAGGAGCATGGGGGGCACAAGGATTACACAATATACTCTAAGGCTCTGAGCCAATGCACAAGACCTGGCTCAGTACTGAAAAGGCAGGCAACTTGAATGAATGACTGACAAACTACAACCTTCCCTCAAGTCTCCACTCAAACGCTGCCTTTTCAGTGGCAGTCTATGTAGTCCACCCTATTTACAATGGCAACCCCTGGACTGCTTTGTTTTTCTCCATGGTACTTACTGCCCTCTAACATACCTCATATTGTACTACCCCGCCCCCCCTTACTCTGGCTCTAGCAATAGCATGCCAGCTCCAAAGGGCAAGCACTTGATCTGTTTTGCTCACCACTGTATTCTCTGCCCCTAGAACACTGCCTGGCACAGGGCATGCAGAGTGGGCATAGGTTTTGTTGACTGAATCAATAGAGGGCATCCAAGTTTCCTAATCAACCTTTCAACTTGGCTTTCAAAGCCCAACGCACCGGCTGAAAAAAATAAACAAAATGTGGGTGTTTGTGTCAACGTGACACTAAAACCTATCAACTTTGGAGCTACTATCCTCACCAAAATAAAGTCCAGAAGGTCGCTCAGGCCAAAATCTGTCCCTCAGGAATTCATTAGTGCCCCTCCCCCCAAGTTTTCACAGTAACTCTGGTTGATTAATTTAAATGGCCGCACCAGGTGAGGAGTAAATGAGAGCTCGCCTCTTTGCAACTTTTCTGTAAATCGAAAATTATTCCAAAATATAAAGGTTACTAGAGAAAAAGGTATTCACGCGGATGGTGCTCCGGATTTGCCATGGATTTCTTGTACGCCAGAGGAGACCCGTCCTTTGCTACAGGGAGGGACTAGGTGCTTCAGAGGTTCCCTTCAACTGCCACCACCTCCCTGGACCCGCCGTACAAGGAGCCTTGGCGCGTCACCCGCACTCCCGGACCTTGGTCGCCGTCCCCGCGGGCTCCCGGCCCCTCATCCCCTCTCCGGGCCACGGGCGACACTCCCGCCCCCGACCCCGCCAACTCCTTTCGGGCCCCAGGCCGTGGCGCCAGGCTCCTCGGCGCTGCCCGACGGCCAAGGGAAGTGCGGCGACAAGTCGTCGTCCTCCGGCCCCGCCGCCGCCTCCGCCCGGGATCCGGGAAAGCCCGGTCGCCCCGGGTCCCCCAAGCTCGAGCCGGGCGCGGGAGGCGCCTGCCGCCGTGGCCGCGGGATGGCCCGAAGAGGGCCCTCGACCCCGACTCCCGCCGCGGCCCTCGGCCCAGGCGCCCCGGCGGGCCTCTCGGCCGCGATTCCCGCTGCCCCGGCCGGGCGACCGTACTCACCCGCGGGCGCAGCCACGCCGCCGCGGCCGGCGTAGAGCAGCAGCGCCCACAGCCCGCAGGGCCGCGCCGGCCGCGCCACGTAGCCCTCGCTCGGAGCCCGGCCGGGCTGCAGCCGCCGCAGTCTCCGCCTCTTTCGCTCCCTCTCCCACTTCCCGGCTCCGCCGCCCTGGAGGCTGGGGGGGCCGGCGCAGACGGGAAGGGCCGTCCCGCCCACCGGCCGCAGGTAACCCCGGGGCCAGCGCCGGCGGAGGTTCCGGGCGCCCGCGGCTCCAGCAGGGGCTTCCCAGAGGCGACACCTGGCCCCGCGGCAGCCGAGCCTCCGTCGCGCCCTGGGAGTTCGATCGCCGCCCAGGCAGAGCGGCCTCGACCTCGTCGCGTCCCGGCCCTGGCGCCGCCGGGCTCAGTGCGAATGGTGTGCAGCCAGGAGGAACCATGGACATGCCCAGCCGAGCACCCAGGCAGGGCAGGGCGGCCTCCGGGAAGGAGCCTTGAGCTGGCCTTCTGGAGTCTCAGCTTGCAGTCGCTGGCCTCTGAGCCCTTGTTTCCTAAAACTCTGACTCCAGGGTTAGAAGTCCCAGGCCTGACTTCACAAGGTGCACTTGGAATACCCAAGAGGGCACTTAGTGGGAGCTTGCTTTGTGAACGCGATGGAAGGTATATTTGAAAGCTGGTGATACATAATGCTAAGTTGAACATAGAAAGAAAGAAAAAAAGCTACATTTTAAATATGAGAGACAGTGCCATACTGGGCTTCCCTGGTGGCTCAGTTGGTAAGAATCCCTCTGGAATGCAGGAGGCCCAGGTTCCATCCCTGGGTGGGAAGATCCTCTGGAGGAGGGCATGCAACCCACTCCAGTATGCTTGCCTGGAGACTCCCATGGACAGAGAAGCCTGGTGGGCTACAATTCATGGGTTCGCAAAGAGTCAGGCAGGACCAAGCCTCTGAGCACAACAGAGTACCATACTATGTACTTGGATTTTTCAAAACTGACAGCCAACTTTCTACACACTTCTTTTCCATAGATATCTATTGGGAGATGGAAGGTGAGCTGAAAATGTAGGCACTGAATACGTTGAAAGTGGGTGATTGTGAGGATTAAGGATGATGAGGATGGAGGAAGAACGCTTTAGTTTTCCTGTGGCTGCTGTAACAAATTATCACAAATTTAGTGGCTTTAAACCACCCATTTTACTTTATTCATATTAGAATTCTGTAGGTCAGAAGTCTCACTGGACTAAAATCAAGCTGTAGGCAGACCTGTGTTCCCTTCTGGAGGTTTTGAGGGTGAGTCCATTTCCCTGCCTTTCCCCGCGTCTAGAGACCGCTACATGCCCTGACTGGCTCCTGCACCACTCAGACCTCTGCTTCCCTTGTCACATCTCTTTCTCTGACTCTGACCCTCCTGCCTGCCTTTTTCATTTATAGAAATGCTTGTGATTTGATTGGACCCAGCAGCTATAGAGAAGCTAGTGGTTGGGGTAGGGGAATGGCAGGTACACACTACTGGGTGTTAGGTAGGTGGCAAGGAGGTATTCTACAACACAAGGAATATAGCCAATATTTTGTAAGAACTGTAAATGGAGTGTAATCTTTTAAAATTTGTGTACAAAATGTTTTTAGTGTAAAAGGGAAAAATTATATAGGACCTACTAGATAATCCATGATCATCTTCCTATCTCAAAATCGTTGATTTCTATTAATATAAAGCTACTGTATAGCACAGGAAACTCTATTCAATGCTCTGTAGTGACCTATATGGGAATAGAATCTTAAAAAGAGTGGATATACGTATATGTATAACTGACTCACTTTGCTCAACAGTAGATACTAAAATAACATTCTAAATCACCTATATGTCCATAAAAATTAGTTTCTGAAAATCATTGATATAATCACACCTGCAAAGTCACTTTTGCCATATAAGGTAACAAACATGCACAGTTGTCTGGGATGAGGTCATGGACACCATTGGGAGGGGATTATTTTGTCATTGTGTGCTAGGTGCTTAGTTGTGTTCAACTCTGTGACCTCATGGACTGTAGCCTAGCCAGGCTCCTCAGTCTATGTAATTTTCAAGGCAAGAATACTGGAGTGGGTTGCCATTTTCTTCTCCAGGGGATCTTCCTGACCCAGGGATCAGATCCCTTGCTATTCTTTGGAATTCTGCCTTTAAATGGGCAAATCTTTCCTTTTCTCCTTTGCCTTTAGCTTCTCGTTTTTTCTCGGTTATTTCTCTCTTAGGGTATCTCTTGTTTTCTCAGAGATTCTGTGCCTTATTGATTGGAGAAGGCAGTGGTAACCCAATTCAGTACTCTTGCCTGAAAAATCCCATGGGTGGAGGAGCCTGGTAGGCTGCAGTCCATTGGGTCACTAGGAGTGGGACATGACTGAGAGACTTCACTTTCACTTTTCACTTGCATGCATTGGAGAAGGAATTGGCAACCCACTCCAGTGTTCTTGCCTAGAGAATCCCAGGGATAGGAGAGCCTGGTGGGCTGCCGTCTATGGGGTCGCACAGAATTGGACACAAGTGAAGCGACTTACCAGCAGCAGCAGCAACTGTGACTCATTGTTAGTCCAGGGCTTCTCCTTTGGCCTCAGATTAGGGTGCTGTCATTGTGGCCACTAGCCCAGGTCTCAGCCAGGACCCCTGCCACCTTCTCACTATGCTCTCCACTGCTGGAGGGAAGCCCTATTCAGGTCCTGCCCACTTCCCTGACCCAGGCAGGGCCAGTCTGTACACACCATCAGGTCTTTTTTTTTTTTTTTTAAATTTTTAATTTTTTTTTAAATTTTAAAATCTTTAATTCTTACATGCGTTCCCAAACATGAACCCCCCTCCCACCTCCCTCCCCACAACATCTCTCTGGGTCATCCCCATGCACCAGCCCCAAGCAAGCTGCACCCTATGTCAGACATGGACTGGCGATTCAATTCTTACATGACAGTATAAATGTTATAATTCCCATTCTCCCAAATCATCCCACCCTCTCCCTCTCCCTCTGAGTCCAAAAGTCTGGTATACACATCTGTGTCTTTTTTCCTGTCTTGCATACAGGGTCGTCATTGCCATCTTCCTAAATTCCATATATATGTGTTAGTACACTGTATTGGTGTTTTTCTTTCTGGCTTACTTCACTCTGTATAATTGGCTCCAGTTTCACCCATCTCATCAGAACTGATTCAAATGAATTCTTTTTAACGGCTGAGTAATACTCCATTGTGTATATGTACCACAGCTTTCTTATCCATTCATCTGCTGATGGACATCTAGGTTGTTTCCATGTCCTGGCTATTGTAAACAGTGCTGCGATGAACATTGGGGTACATGTGTCTCTTTCAATTCTGGTTTCCTCGGTGTGTATGCCCAGAAGTGGGATTGCTGGGTCATAAGGTAATTCTTCAACAGCCCCATCTGTGCTGGTGCCTCAGGACTCAGGACTCTTCCCTTTAAAGATGTATATACATCATTGGCATGTTGGTTTCCTGCAGCTTCTGGCCCTGAAAAGCCTCCATTGTTTGTCTAGAATGTGTTATGCTTTACATCTGGACACCAAACCTCCAGTCCCTCCTGCCTCTTCTCCATCCCCTCTATCCAAGGCGTTTCTCTGAGGAGGGGGCTCTTTGCATAGCTGTGACACTGCCCTGGTCATCAGTGTGCTAATTTGCACTTCCAAAGAACAGAAGGAAAAGGCAAAGGAGAAAAGGAAGGATATACCCATTTGAATGCAGAGTTCCAAAGAATAGCAAGAAGAGATAAGGAAGCCTTCCTCAGGGATCAATGCAAAGAAAGAGAGGAAAACAATAGAATGGGAAAGACTAGAGATCTCTTCAAGAAAATCAGAGATAGAAAAGGAACACTTTATGCAACGAATTGCACAATAAAGGACAGAAATGATATGGACCTAACAGAAGTAAAAGATGTTAAGAGGTGGCAAGAATACTTAGAAAAACTATACAAAAAAGATCTTCATGACCCATATAATCGAGATGGTGTGATCACTCACCTAGAGCCACATCCTAGAATGCGAAGTCAAGTGGGCCTTGGGAAGCATCACAATGAACAAAGCTAGTAGAGGTGATGAACTTCCAGTTGAGCTATTTCAAATTCTAAAAGATGATGCTGTGAAAGTGCTGCACTCAATATGCCAGCAAGTTTGGAACACTCAGCAGTGGCCACAGGACTGGAAATGGTCCGCTTTCATTTCAGTCCCAAAGAAAGGCAATGCCAAAGAATGCTCAAACTACCACACGATTGCATTCATCTCACACGCTAGCAAAGTAATGGTCAAGATTCTCCAAGCCAGGCTTTCACAGTGCGGAAACAGTGAACTTCCAGATGATCAAGCTGGATTTAGACAAGGGAGAGGAACCAGAAATCGAATTGCAAACATCCCTTGGATCATCAACTAAGCGACAGAGTGCTGGGAAAACATCAACTTATGTTTTATTGACTATGCCAAAGTCTTCATTGTGTGGATCACAACAAACTGTGGAAAATTGTTCAAGAGATGGTAATACCAGACCACCTGACCTGCCTCCTTGAGAAATCTGTATGCAGGTCCAGAAGCAACAGTTAGAAGTGGACTTGGAACAACATACTGGTTGAAAAATCGGGAAAGGAGCACCTCAAGGCTGTATATTTCTCACCCTGCTTATTTAACTTATATGCAGAGTACATCGAGAGAAATGAAGATCCTGGCGTCCGGTCCCATCACTTCATGGCAAATAGATGAGGAAACAAAGGAAACAGGGACAGACTTTCTTAACTTGGGCTCCAAAATAACTGCAGATGGTGACTGCAGCCATAAAATTAAAAGAAGAAAAGCTCCTTGGAAGAAAAGTTATGACCAACATAGACAGCATATAAAAAAGGAGAGACATTGCTTTGCCAGCAAAGGTACTTCTAGTCAAAGCTTCGGTTTTTCCAGTATGGGTGTGAGAAGTGGACTATAAAGAAAGCTGGGTGCCAAAGAATTGATGCCTTTGAACTGTGCTCTTGGAGACGACTCTGGAGAGTCCCTTGAACTGCAAGGAGATCCAACCAGTCCAACCTAAAGGAAATCAGTCCTCAATATTCATTGTAAGGTCTGATGTTGCATCTGAAACTAAAATGCTTTGCCCACCTGATGTGAAGAACTGACTCTTTAGAAAACACCGTGATGCTGGGAATGATTGAAGGTGGGAGGAGAAGGGGACGAGAGAGGATGAGATGGTTGAATGACATCACTGATTCAATGGTCATGAGTTTGAGTAGGCTCCAGGAGTTGGTGATGGACAGGGAAGCCTGGCATGCTGCATTTGGTGCTGTCCCAAAGAGTCAGAGCGACTGAAGTGAACTGAACTTAGAGGTCACTTTGCTTATCAGGCTGTTGGACATTTGCTTCAGCAAGCAAGGAATGGAAGTCTCACTATTCACGTGGAAAGCACCAGGCTTGGGGGAGGGTGGGGGACCAGCAACACCTATCTTGATTTAGTTCCCTGATAAAATGACACCATATCGCCCACAGCTCCTTACCTGGATTGCTCTTTCTGACTCTCTGCTACTTAAAGCAGCATGACTGCAGCTGGACCACGTTGTGCGTTGCATTCCTGGTGCTGGGCCGTGGCCTTGGGCTCTCTGGACCAGCCTCCCCACTTCTAAGTCACAGAAGCCAAGGCCAGCACTTAATTCCTCTGCATCCTCACTTCCCAGGATGGTACCAAGCCTTGCAGATTTGATTCGGTTTGCTTTATGACACAATGCATAGCTGATATTTGTAAATGTTCCATGAGTGTTTGAGGAACAATTCTCCAATTATGGAGCCCAGTGTTCTCTGTGTTTACATTATATCAAGTCTGTGGGTTGTGTTGGTCAAATCCATGCACTTGTTGAGTTTTTTCTGTTCTTATTGAACCCGCCAGTCACTGAGACATGTTACAGTCTCCCACTATGATACTCTGATGGTGGATCTATCAAGCTCTCCTTACAATTGTGTTCCTTTTTGCTTTACAAAGATGTATTTTTGAAGCTATTTCATCAGAGGCATGCAAATCTAGAACTGTTATAGCTTCATAGTGAACCATCGAGGGCTTCCCCAATAGCTTAGTGATAAAGAATCTGCCTGCCAATGCAGCAGACACGGGTTCGACCCCGGGTTGGGAAGATCCCCTGGAGGAGGGCATGGCAACTCACTCCAGTATTCTTGTCTGGAGAATCCCATGGACAGAGGAGCCTGGTGAGCTACAGTCCAAAGGGTCACAAACAACTGGATATGACTGATGGATTGAGCACATAGAGAACCGAGTTATTAATCACGAAGAAGTAGGTTTCAGGAATCTGTGAATGTTATTGGCCTCAGGTTCTGTTTTGGCTAATATTAGTGTAATTCATAAGCTTTCTTTTGGTTAGTAGTGTGTACCTTGTACCTTTCCACACATCCTTACTCGCCTGTCTCTGCTATGTTTGAGATGTGCTCTTGGAAACAGCATAGAGTGCAAATCACTTTGTTTTCTCTCCTATAGGCAATCATTGTCTTTTAACTGTAGACGTTAGCTCTAGTATGTTTCAACTTATTTCTACCATCTGGTTTTGTGCTTTTTGTTTGTCCCATTTTTTCTGTTTCTTTTTATCACCTCCTCTTTCGATTTCTTTTAAATGTGTGTGTGGCTGGGGGGGCTCTTCATTGCAAGAGCATGTTTTATTTTCTGTAAAATATGCATACCACAGGGTTTGTTGTCAGTATTGAATGAGATGAACAAAGTGACATGAAATGCCTATCCAGTGCCTAACACAGAGTAAGCCCTCCTAATGGGAACTATTATTAGAAGTCCGAGTACTCTTTCATCTTTAGTGTTCCCTTGTATCTTGCGGTTCCGCTTCTGTTGTTCTCCTTTCTGCTGACAATATCCCATTTGTTGTCAGTCCCTTTTCTTTCGTTTCTCCTTTACGGCCATTTGATTTCCTGTTTCCGCTCAGCCCTCCGTCCCCAAGGTAGCTCGGTGCTGAAGCCCTTCGGGGAGGTGTCTGTGTGCTGCGGCTCTGTGGCACAGTAGGTGCGGGAGAAGACAGTGGCACCTTGACTGAATCCCATTCCACAAGGTGATGGAGGACCCCCCCCAACACGGGGCTGCATTTGCGTGTCATTCTAGGCTGGCCACGGTGAAATGGAATCAGCTGCGATCATCAGTTTCTGTGAAATGGGTATAAGGTCCCAGAACCCACCAGCTAGGAAACAGTTTAATTCCTTGTGTCTCTTCCTAGAGAGTTTGGCTGGATCCTGGCTGAATGCTCTCAAGAAATTGTCCCGCTTTGAGATTGTGGGTGTCACCATACTGGGAATTTGTGTATGTACTAAGCAGAGCCTGGAAAGAGGAACCATTTGTACTCAAACACATTGTGGTCAGAAGAAAACTTTGTTATCATTGTTGTGACAGAACTGCAGCTAAATTTAGCAAGCTGCATACTTTGTGTGTGTGCCTGTGCACATGTGTGATGCCTGGAGAAAGTAACACATTGTTTCCAAAAAGCAAAATGTCCCCAGACCAAAAAGAAAAGCTTCTTCTTACCTGGTATTTGATTGCCGTGACCATTCCTCACCCCACTTACTTCACATCTTGGCTTTTTCTCTGTCCTGTGTAGCATGACATTCTTTCGAAAGAGATTATATCACTAGAGGAACACTGGAACTTGGTGGAGTTTTGGGTCTTTTTCTGTTCTCTGGTGGTTTCTGTGCTTGGATTGAAATAAACTGAGGTGTTGAGCATCTGTATTTTGAATGGGCTTCACACAAATATGAGAGTCTAATCTCTTTTTAAATTAATTAATTTATTTTAATTGGAGGATAATTACAACAGTGTGATGGGTTTTGCCACCCATCAACATGAATCAGAAGCCCCTTACCACCTCCCTCCCCACCCTCTCCCTCTGGGTTGTCCCAGAACCCTGGCTTTGGGGCCCTGATTCATGCATGGAACTTGCACTGGCCATCTATTTTACATATGGTAATGTACATGTTTCAATACTATTCTCTCAAATCATCCCATAATCTTTTGATAGCAATTTTGTATATATTTTTATTCTTCACAGTAAGCAGTAAATAGATGCTCTCAGTATTTTTTGAAATTTGTTCCAAAATTGCAATATCAACTTACAACGTGAATGAGATGCTATACCTCCCTGTTAGCATGTACAGTAACAAAAGGCCTCTCTGGGATTCACATGTTCTAAAAATACAAACTATATATAATGTATCATAGCTGTCTTCACCAAAGTGAGTGCTTCTGCCAGTGTGGAAAACAGGAGCAGTTTAATTTCTTGAAATCCACAGAACAGATGTGGAGAAGAAGGTGAGATAAACATATGCTGGAGGGGGCTTCCCTGGTGGTCCAGTGGTTATGAATCTTCTGTCCAGTGCAGAGAACATGGTTTCCATCCCTGGTCGGGGAACCAAGATCCTATGTGCCCCAAGGCAACTAAACCCGCATGTTGAAATGAAGACCAGTGCAGCCAAACACAATAAAACCCCAAAATATATGCCGAAGGCCTGGTGCAGAGTGAAACCCATCTAGAGTCGTGAGACAGTTTTTAGGAAAAGTAGGAAAAGGAATAGAGGAGAGAGAGGGAGGAAATGGGAGAGTGGGTATTAGAATTTTTTATATTTTTAGGTGCATCAAGTTTTAGTTGCACACTTGGGATCTTTGACCTTCATTGTGGCATGCAGTTGTTTTTTTTTTTTTTTTTTTTTTTTTTTTTTTAATTTTCGTTGCAGCATGAAGGATCTAGTTCCCTGACCCAGGACTGAACCCAGAGCCCCTGTATTGGGAGCATGGAATCTTAACCACTGAACCACCAGAAAAGTCCTGGGTCTTCCAGCTGTAGTAGTCAGGTAAGAATTTGATTTGAAATGACTCTGAGAGGGTGTTACCTCCCCTAATACGTTCTAGGCCTGTGGCTCTCAAATTTTTTGATCTCAGGACAACTTTAAACTCTTAAAAAATTTTGGGAACCGCAATTCACCTTTGTTTCCCCGTCTCCCACAGGTGGTCATCCCAAGGGCACTCCTTCCTTAACAGCTTGCACTCTGAACTACCTCAGAGTTCACTTCCTGGGAAGATTAACCTATGACAAGTGTCTAGCCCAGGAACTTCCATATTTATGCAATTTACTTTCCACAGTAAGGGATAGACTTGACTTCAAATAACTAAGTTTAATAATATGTGTGGGGATTATTTGTTTTGTAAACAATTTTTAAAAAATATCATAAGGTAGTTCTTGGATACTATAGCTTAGGAAAATATGGCATAATCATTAGGGAAATGCAAATCAGAACCACAATGAGGTACCTCTTCCCACTCATCAGGATGAGTATTATTTTAAAAAGAAAGGAAAAGAACAAGTTTTGACAAGGATCTAGAGAAGTTGGAATGCTGGGTCACTGCTGGTAGGAATATAAAATGATGAAGCTCCTGTGGAAAACTGGCTACTGTGAAAAGTCTGGCAGTTCCTTGAAAAGTTAAACAGGGTTGTCATATGATCCACACATTCTATTTTATATATCTAAAAGAATTGAAAGCAGTGACTTTAACAGGCATTTGTACATCCATGTTCATACCACCATTTTTCACAACAGCTGAAACATGGGAGCAGCCTAAACATCCCTTGGCGGGTGGATGGATGATCAAAATGTAGTGGAATATTATTCAGTCTTAAAAAGGAAGGAAATTCTGACAATGCGAAAACAATGATGAAGACTTAAGACTTTATGCTACATGAAATTAGCCAGTAACGAATGGACAAATACTGTATTGTTCCTCTTATCTGAGTTATCTAGAAGAGTCAGATTCATAGAAACAGAAAGAACAGTGGTGGTTGCCAGAGGCCAGAGAGGAGGGAAGAGTAGGGAGCTATTACTTAATTCACACAGCATCTCAGATTGGGATGATGAAAAAGTTCTGGAGATGGATATTAGTGATGGTTGCACAGCAATGTGAATATTCTTAATGTCACTGAATTGTACAGTTAAAAAGGAAAAAAATTTGTGTTACCAATAATTTATTACCAAATACTTTTTAAAAACTAAGTATAAATATGTCTGGAATCTTGCAATCCTTTAGTAAGTTGGTTGCATAAAATAGTTGATGAGTCATTCGTTTTCATTGCCAAATAATAGTTCATTGTAGGGATAGTCATTGGAAGACTGATGCTGAAACTGAAGCTCCCAATACTTTGACCACCTCATGTGAAGAGCTGACTAATTGGAAAAGACCCTGCTCCTGGGAAAGGTTGAGGGCAGAAGGAGAAGGGGATGGGAGAGGATGAGATGGTTGGATGGCATCACCAACTCAATGGACATGAGTTTGAGCAAACTCCTGGAGATTGCGAAGTACAGGGAGGCCTGGCATGCTGCAATCCATGGGGTCGCAAAGAGTCAGACACAACTGAGTGACTGAACAACAACAACCACCTTAAAAATATTAAGCTAAGTGAGAGAAGTTAGTCAGACAAAAACCACGTATTGCAAGATGTCTGGAAGATGCAAGTCCTTAGAGTCGGAAACTAGTTTAGTGCTTGCCTAGTGCTGGGAGGAGATGTGGGAAGGAAAGAGGAAAGGCTGCAAAGTGGTGTTAATGGACACAGGGTTTTTGAGGCAGAGTGATGGTAAGGTTTTAAGTTGATTGTGGTGATGATCATACAACTCAATGGCAATACTGAAAATCATTAAATTCACTTTATATCTCAATAAAGCTTTTGTTAACAAAAAGATTCATGAAAACCAAAATCATAGAAAAGTCTCTTGAGGACTATCTTTCCTGATTGACCTAAGAAATTAACCTTTTTATGCCTCTGTGTGGAAAGGTTCACGAATTTTCTTGTATTTCCCTTGAATCATTCAGTAAATATTTATTGCCAATTTTCTGTGGGCAAATAACACTATTGAATGACATAGTGATCTACAAAAAATATCTTAAACACGGTGTCTGCTTTCAAGAAGCTTTCTCTCTGATTGAGACAAGCACACACACACACACGAAATTAGTGATACTGAAAA
>NW_017219293.1:0-11470 GCF_001704415.2 Capra hircus | reverse complement strand
TCCAAGAAGCGCTTTCCAGCAGGCTGTGATGCAGAGTTCAAGGATGCGGGGAAAGTGATCGTCCTACAGGAAGAAGAGGCAGCCACCCATGTGTGTTTGCAAGCCTGTATTTGGAAGAAACTGTTAGCTCCTTCAAGGGGAGACCTCCAGGTCTGCTCAGAGGACCGAAATTCCAGAGGCAGCACATGCATCTCCCCTGTCCTTTCTGAGCCTTGGAAAGACATTCCTAGCTTATAGCGGTATTGCTCATGAAGAAGCAGGATGCAGGAATGTGTCAGACTGAGGGCCTTCCTGGGTTCAGCTCCGTGAGGGGCCTTTCCACTCAAAGTAGGTCCCATGCCTCCTTGGGGAGGAAGTGGGGCCCGCTTGCCTCCAAATTGCCAAAGGCTGGAACAAAGCTAGTTCTATCAGAGGTAAGAAAAGAGCAATTGGATGGATGTGGAAGCTGTTGCTGGGCCGCACTGCTTCAGGCCCCCCACCCCCGCCCCCGAGAGAAACAGGCGCCCTGTGCCCCTAGGTCCTGGATGCAGTTTCACACATAGAATGTGTCCCCATAGGAGCCAAGAATTTTCCTGACAGACCTAGGCTCACTAGAGCTCTCCTACAGAGCAAAGGGGATGGGACAGATGTGTGGCTGTGGCTCTGCCTTTCCCTGGGAGTGTGGAGCCGTCCCTATGGCCCCGGGCTCCAGGGGAAATTGCCCCTGAATAATGACCTCCAAGAAGCGCTTTTCCAACTGGCTGAGACGTGGAGTTCTCAGGATGCAGGGAAAGCGAGTGTCCTTCGGAAGCAAAGCAGTCACCTGTTATCATGACTTACTAGAATAGTAGGTACCTTCTCCGGTTGGGCAGAGGCCTTCCCTACCTGATCTGAAAAAGAAAACGAAGTAGCTCGCTGATTTGAGAAATAATTCCCAGACTTGGGTTCCAACCAGTATAGAATCCGACAATGGCCCTGTCTTTGTAGCCACGTTAATTAACAGGTATGTGAAGCTCTAAATATCAGTGGAAATTACATACAGCATAAGGCCTCAGGGGAAATGGGCCTCATCTCGCCTGGAGGGGAGAACCTCCTGGATTTTACCCAGTTGCGGCAGGTGCTCTCGAGTTACGATGCGGACCTCAGAGACCCGCTCTGGTGGCCTCAGGGAAAGGCCAGTCCCCATGCGAGTTACCAGGGGGCCTCTAGGGATTCCTCACCCATCGATGCCGTTGCCTAAGACCTTGTGTGGAGTCGGGGCCAGACCCTGAGGATGCCTCTCCAGTGCTGACATGAGTCTTTCCATACTTCTGGAGTCTTGCCACGGGATTCAGGCCTCATCTCATGTGGGGGCATGCACCTGCCAATTCCTCACGAGCTGTAGCAGCCAGTGTCACGCTTTCTGACGTGTGGATCAAGGGATCTGTCGCTTTCAATTGAGGCTTTCACACGAGGCTTTCCAACAGGGCTGTCCCACGTGCCACGGTGGTGTGAGTCGATCCTCGGCGTGAAATTCGAGGCAGTGCAGGGGAAAACAGGTTCTTCTGGAATGGACTTAGACATCTGGGGGACTCTTGGAATGCTGGCAAGACCCTGGAGTCCCTCTCGCCTTTCCTGTGGAGATCTCCTCCTCTTGAGATGCGACGGGAACACGGGGAATTCTTTCCCACCCACGCAGGGAAAGAATCCCTCCTCTTAAGCTAGGAGGCGGAAACGGGGCTCCTCTGGATGTGGGCGGGACTGTTGTGCTTCCTCTCGAGTGGAGACGGGTATGTCGGGGAACTTCTTGAGTTGTAGCAAGGGTGTGAAGGACCCTTTGGAAGTTCCAGAGGTTAGGTGTGATTAGCCTCGAGACGCCTCAGCGGAAATGGGCCTCATCTCGCCTGGAGGGCAGAACCTCCTGGATTTTCTCCAGTTACAGCAGGTGCTCTCGACATACGACGGGGACCTCAGGGACCGGGTGTGGTGGCCTCAGGAAAGGCCAGTCCCATACAAGTTGCTCGGTGGCCTCTCGGGATTCCTCTCCCGTCGATACCGGGGCCTAAGACCTTGTGTGTAGTCGGTGCCGGAACCTGAGGATTCCTCTCCAGGGATGACATGGATCTTGGGGAATTTCTGGAGTCTCCCCAGGGGAGTCAGTCCTCGTCTTGAGTGGGGGCATGCAGGTGCGCTTTCCTCCCAAGCTGTAGCAGCAGTGTCACGCTTCCCTTCGCGTGGATCAAGGGATCTGTGGCTTTCCCTCGAGGCTTTCCCACGAGGCTTACCCACAGGGCTGTCTCACGTGCCACCGTGGTGTGAGTCGATCCTCGGCTTGAAAGTCGAGGCAGTGCAGGGAAAACAGTTTTCCCTAGAATGGACTGAGACATCTGGGTGACTCTGCTAATTGTGGCACGACCCTGGAGTCCCTCTCGCCTTTCCTGTGGAGAGCACCTCCACTTGAGATGCGACGGGAACGCGGGAAATTCTTTCCCGACCACGTAGGGAAAAGGATCCCTCCTCTCGAACTAGGAGGCGGAAACGGGGCTCCTCTGGATGTGGGCGGGACTCTCGTGCTTCCTCTCGAGAGGAGACGGGTATGTCGGAGAACTTCTTGAGTTGCAACAAGGGTGTGAAGGACCCTTTGGAAGTTCCAGAGGTGAGGTGTGATTAGCCTCGAGATGCCTCAGCGGAAATGGGCCTCATCTCGCCTGGAGGGGAGAACCTCCTGGATTTTCTCAAGTTGCGGCAGGTGCTCTCGACTTATGACGGGGACCTCAGGGACCCGCTCTGGTGGCCTCAGGAAAGGCCAGTCCCCATACGAGTTTCTCGGGTGCCTCTCGGAATTCCTCTCCCGACGATACCGGGGCCTAAGATCTTGTTTGGAGTGGATGCTGGAACCTGAGGATTCCTCTCCAGTGCTGACATGGATCTTGGGGTTCTTCTGGAGTCTCCCCAGGGGAGTCAGTCCTCGTCTCGAGTGGGGGCATGCACGTGCGCTTTCCTCCCGAGCTGTAGCAGCAGTGTCACGCTTCCCTTCGTGTGGATCAAGGGATCTGTGGCTTTCCCTCGAGGCTTTCCCACGAGGCTTTCCCACAGGGCTGTCCCACGTGCCACCGTGATGTGAGTCCATCCTCGGCTTGAAAGGCGAGGCAGTGCAGGGAAAACAGGTTTCCCTGGAATGGACTGAGACATCTGGGGTACTCAGGGAATGGTGGCACGACTCTGGAGTTCCTCTCGCCTTTAGTGAGATGAGCACCTCCTCTTGAGATGCGTCGAGAACGCCGGGAATTCTTTCCTGACCACGCAGGGAAAGGATCCCTCCTCTCGAGAGAGCAGGCGGATACGGGTCTCCTCTGGATGTGGGCTGAATCTCGTGCTTCCTCTCGAGTGTCAACCGGGTATGTCAGGGAACTTCTTGAGTTGCAGCAATGGTGTGAAGGACCCTTTGGAATTTCCAGAGGTTAGGTGTAATTAGCCTCGAGACGCCTCAGTGGAAATGGGACTCATCTCGCCTGGAGGGGAGAACCTCCTCTATTTTCTCGAGTTGAGGCCAATGCTCTCTACTTACGACGGGGACCTAACGGACCCGCTCTGGTGGCCTCAGGAAAGGCCAGTCCCCATGCGACTTGCTCGGGGGCCTCTTGGGATTCCTCTCCCGACGATGCCGGGGCCTAAGACCTTGTGTGGAGTCGGTGCCGGAACCTGAAGATTCCTCTCCAGTGCCGACATGGATCTTGGGGTACTTCTGGAGTCTCCCCAGGGGAGTCAGTCCTCGTCTCGTGTGGGGGCATGCACGTGCGTTTCCTCCCGAGCTGTAGCAGCAGTGTCACCCTTCCCTTCGCGTGGATCAAGGGAACTGTGGCTTTTCGCTCAAGCCTTTCCCACAAGACTTTCCCACAAGACTTTCCCTCGAGGCTTTCCCACGAGGCTTTCCCACAGGGCTGTCCCACGTGCCACCGTGGTGTGAGTCGATCCTCGGCTTGAAAGGCGAGGCAGTGCAGGGAAAACAGGTTTCCCTGGAATGGACTGAGACATCTGGGGGACTCTGTTAATGATGGCACGACCCTGGAGTTCCTCTCGCGTTTCCTGTGGAGAGCGCCTCCTCTTGAGATGAGACCGGAACGCCGAGAATTCTTTCTCGACCACGCAGGGAAAGATCCCTCCTCTCGAGCTAGGAGGCGGAAACGGGGCTCCTCTGGATGTGGGCGGGACTCTCGTGCTTCCTCTCGAGTGGAGACGGGTATGTCGGGGAACTTCTTGAGTTGCAGCAAGGGTGTGAAGGACCCTTCGGAAGTTCCAGAGGTTAGGTGTGATTAGCCTCGAGCCGTCTCAGCGGAAATGGGCATCATCTCGCCTGGAGGGGAGAACCTCCTGGATTTTCTCGGGTTGCGGCAGGTGCTCTCGATTTACGATGGGGACCTCATTGACCCTCTCTGGTGGCCTCAGGAAAGGCCAGTCCCATGCGAGTTTCTCCGGGGCCTCTCGGGATTCCTCTCCAATCGATGCCGGGGCCTAATACCTTGTGTGGAGTCGGTGCCGGAACCTGAGGATTCCTCTCCAGTGCTGACATGGATCTTGGGGTACTTCCGAGTCTCCCCAGGGGGTCAGTCCTCGTCTCAAGTGGTGGCATGCACGTGCGCTTTCCTCCCGAGCTGTAGCAGCAGTGTCACCCTTCCCTTCGCATGGATCAAGTTATCTGTGGCTTTCGCTCGAGGCTTTCCCTCTGAGCTTTCCCACGAGGCTTTCCCACGAGGCTTTCCCACAGGGCTGTCCCACGTGCCACCGTGGTGTGAGTGGATCCTCAGCTTGAAAGTCGAGGCAGTGCAGGAAAAACAGGTTACCCTGTAATGGACTGAGACATCTGGGGGACTCTGGGAATGGTGGCACGACCCTGGAGTTCCTCTCGCCTTTCCTGAGGAGCGCGCCTCCTCTTGAGATGAGATGGGAACGCCGGGAATTCTTTGCCGACCACGCAGGGAAAGGATCCCTCCTCTCGAGCTAGGAGGCGGAAACGGGGCTCCTCTGGATGTGGGCGAGACTCTCGTGCTTCATCTCGAGTGGAGACGGGAATGTCGGGGAACTTCTTGAGTTGCAGCAAGGGTGTGAAGGACCCTTCGGAAGTTCAAGAGGTTAGGTGTGATTACTCTCGAGACGCCTCAGCGGAAATGGGCCTCATCTCGCTTGGAGGGGAGAACCTCCTGGATTTTCTCGAGTTGCGGCAGGTGCTCTCGACTTACGTCGGGGACCTCAGGGACCCCTCTGGTGTCCTCAGGAAAGGCCTCTCCACATGCGAGTTTCTCGGGGGCCTCTTGGAATTCCTCTCCCGTCGATGCCAGGGCCTAAGACCTTGTGTGGAGACGGTGCCGGAACCTGAGGATTCCTCTCCAGTGCTGACATGAATCTTGGGGTACTTCTGGAGTCTCCCCAGGGGAGTCAGACATCGACTCGAGTGAGGGCAGGCACGTGCGCTTTCCTCCCGAGCTCTAGCAGCAGTGATACGCTTCTCTTCGCGTGGATCGAGGGATCAGTGGCTTTCCCTTGAGGCTTTCCCACGAGCCTTTCCCACAGGGCTGTCCCACGTGCCACCGTGGTGTGAGTCGATCCTCGGCTTGAAAGTCGAGGCATTGCAGGGAAAACAGTTTTCCCTGGAATGGACAGAGACATCTGGGTGACTCTGGGAATGGTGGCACGAACCTGGATTTCCTCTCGCCTTTCCTGTGGAGAGCGCCTCCTCTTGAGATGCGATGGGAACGCCGGGAATTCTTTCCCGACCACGCAGGAAAGGATCCCTCCTCTCGAACTAGGAGGCGGAATCGGTGCTCCTCTGTATGTGGGCGGGACTCTCGTGCTTCCTCTCCTCTGGAGACGGGTATGTCGAGGAGTTTCTTGAGTTGCAGCAAGGGTGTGAAGGAACTTTTGGAAGTTCCACATGTTAGGTGTGATTAGCCTGGATATGGCTCAGCGGAAATGGGCCTCATCTCGCCTGGAGGGAAGAACCACCTGGATTTTCTCCAGTTGAGGCAGGTGCTCACAACTTACGACCGGGACCTCAGGGACCTGCTCTGGTGGCCTCAGGAAAGACCAGTCCCCATGCGAATTGCTCGGGGTCCTCTCGGGATTCCTCTCCCGTCGATGCCGAGGCCTAAGACCTTGTGTGGAGATGGTGCCAGAACCTGAGGATTCCTCTCCAGTGCTGACATGGATCTTGGGGTACTTCTGGAGTCTCCCCAGGGGAGTGAGTCCTTGTCTCGAGTGGGGGCATGCACGTGCGCTTTCCTCCCGAGATGTAGCAGCAGTGTCACGCTTCCCTTCCCGTGGATCAAGGGATCTGCGGCTTTCCCTCGAGGCTTTCCCAAGAGGATTTCCCACGAGGCTTTCCGACAGGGCTATCCCACGTGCCACCGTGGTGTGAGTCGATCCTCGCCGTGAAATTCGAGGCAGTGCAGGAAAAACAGTTTACTCTGGAATGGACTGAGACATCTGGGCGACTCTGTGAATGGTGGCACGACCCTGGAGTTCCTCTCGCCTTTCCTGTGGAGAGCGCTTCCCCTTGAAATGCGAGCGGAATGGCGGGTATTATTTCCTGACCAAGCAGGGAAAGGATCCCTCATGTCGAGCTTCGATACCAAAACGGCGTCTCCTCTGGCTGTGGGCGGGACCCTCGTGCTTCCTCTAGAGTGGAGACGGGTATGTCGGGGAACTTCTTGAGTTGCAGCAAGGACCCTTTTGAATTTCCAGAGTTTAGGTGTGATGAGCCTCCAGATGCCTCCGAGGAAATGGGCCTCATCTCGCCTGGAGGGGAGAACCTCCTGGATTTTCTAGAGTTGGGCAGGGTCTCTCGAGTTACGACAGGGACCTCAGGGACCCGCTCTGGTGGCCTCAGGAAAGGCCAGTGCCCATGGGAGTTGCAAGAGAGCCTTTCGGGATTCCTCTCCCGTCAATGCCGGGGCCTAAGACCTTGTGTGGAGTCGATGCCGGAACCTGAGGATTCCTCTCCAGTGCTGACATGGATCTTGGGGTACTTCTGGAGTCTCCCCAGGGGAGTCAGACCTCGACTCGAGTGGGGGCAGGAACGTGCGCTTTCCTCCCGAGCTCCTGCAGGAGTGTTACGCTTCCCTTCACGTGGATCAAGGGAGCAGTGGCTTTCCCTCGATGCTTTCCCACGAGGCTTTCCCACAGGGCTGTCCCACGTGCCACCGTGGTGAGAGTCTATCCTCGGCTTGAAAGTCGAGGCAGTGCAGGGAAAACAGTTTTCCCTGGAATGGACTGAGACATCTGGGGGACTGTGGGAATGGTGGCACGACGCTGGAGTTCCTCTCGCCTTTCCTGAGGAGAGCGCCTCCTCTTGAGATGCGACGGGAACGCCGGGAATTCTTTCCCAACCACGCAGCGAAAGCATCCCACCTCTCGAGCTATGAGGCGGAAACGGGGCTCATCTGGATGTGGGCAGGACTCCTGTGCTTCCTCTCGAGTGGAGACGGGTATGTCGGGGAACTTCTTGAGTTGCAGCGAGGGTGTGAACGACGCTTTGGAAGTTCCAGATGTTAGGTGTGATTAGCCCCAAGACGCCTCAGCGGAAATGGGCCTCATCTCGCCTGGAGGGGAGAACCTCCTGGATTTTCTCCAGAGTCAGGTGCTCACAACTTACGACCGGGACCTCAGGGACCTGCTCTGGTGACCTCAGGAAAGACCAGTCCCCATGCGAATTGCTAGGGGGCCTCTCAGGATTCCTCTCCCGTCGATGCCAGGGCCTAAGACATTGTGTGGAGATGGTGCCGGAAGCTCAGGATTCCTCTCCAGTGCTGACAAGGATCTTGAGGGACTTCTGGAGTCTCCACAGGGAAGTCAGTCCTCGTCTCCAGTGGTGGCATGCACGTGCGCTTTCCTCCGGAGCTGTAGCAGCAGTGTCACGCTTCCCTTGGTGTGGATCAAGGGATCTGTGGCTTTCCCTCGAGGATTTCCCACGAGGTTTTCCCACGAGGCTTTCCCACAGGGCTGTCCCACGTGCCACCGTGGTGTGAGTCGATCCTCGGCTTGAAAGTCGAGGCAGTGCAGGGAAAACAGGTTTCCCTGGAATGGACTGAGATATCTGGGGGACTCTGGGAATGGTGGCACGACCCTGGAGTTCCTCTCGCCTTTCCTGTGGAGAGCGCCTCCTCTGGAGATGCGACGGGAACCCCAGGAATTCTTTCCCGACACACAGTGAAAGGATCCCTCGTCTCGAGCTATGAGGGAGAAAAGGGGCTCCTCTGGATGTGGGCGGGACTCTCGTGCTTCCTCTCGAGTGGAGACGGGTATGTCGGGGAACTTCTTGAGTTGCAGCAAGGGTGTGAAGGACCCTTTGGAAGTTCCAGAGGTTAGGTGTGATTAGCTTCGAGACGCCTCAGCGGAAATGGGCCTCATCTCGCCTGGAGGGGAGAACCTCCTGGATTTTACCGAGTTGTGGTAGGTGCTCTCGAGTTACAACGGGGACCTCAGGGACTCGCTCTGGTGGCCTCAGGAAAGGCCAGTCCCCATGCGAGTTACCATGGGGCCTATAGGGATTCCTCTCCCATCGATGCCGGTGCCTAAGACCATGTGTGGAGTCGGGGCCAGACCCTGAGGATGCCTCTCCAGTGCTGACATGAATCTTTCCATACTTCTGGAGTCTCACCAGGGGAGTCAGTCCTCATCTCGTGTGGGGGCATGCACCTGCGATTTCCTCACAAGCTGTAGCAGCAGTGTCACGCGTGCCGACATGTGGTTCAAGGGATCAGTCGCTTTGCATCAAGGCTTTCCCATGAGGCTTTCGAACAGGGCTGTCCCACATGTCACGGTGGTGTGAGTCTATACTCGGCGTGAACGTCGAGGCAGTGAAGGGAAAGCAGGTTCTTCTGGAATGGACGGAGACATCTGGGGGACTCTTGGAATGCTGGCAAGGCCCTGGAGTTCCTCTCGCCTTTCCTGTGGAGAGTGCCTCCTCTTGAGATGCGACGGGAAGCCCGGGAATTCTTTCCCGACGATGAAGGGAAAGGATCCCTCTTCTCGAGCTACGAGGCGGAAACGGGGCTCCGCTGGATGTGGGTGGGACCCTCGTCCTTCCTCTCGAGTGGAGATGGGTATGTCGGAGAACTTCTTGACTTGCAGCAAGGGTGTGAAGGACCCTTTCGAAGTTCCAGAGGTTAGTTGTGGTTAGCCTCGAGACGCCTCAGCGGAAATGGGCCTCATCTCGCCTGGAGGGGAGAACCTCCTGGATTTTCTCGAGTTGCAGCTTCCTCTCGAAGTAGGCCCCATGTCCCCTTGGGGAGGGTGTCATGCCTCTTTTCTCCTCACTGCCAAAGGGTGGAGCCAAGCTCGCTCTGTCAGAGGTACAAAAACAGCAATTGAATGGATTTTCAAGCTCTTGCTAGGCTGCACCCTTTCAGGGCCCACTTTACTGAAACAGGTGCTCTGTGGCCCCTGGTTGGGTATGCAGCTTCACAAACAGGGTGAGATCCTGTCCAAGCCAAGAATTTTCCTGAAAGACCTAGGCTCACTAGAGCTCTCCTCCGGAGCAAAGGGGATAGAGGAGATGTATGGAGGAGTCTTTGCCTTTCCCTGTGAGTGTGGGGCTACTCCCTACGGCCCCAGGCTCAGAGATAACTGCCTCTAAGAAAGGAATGGCAAGAAGCGCTATTCTTGGAGGTTGGGACAGGGAGTTCGCAGCATGTGGGGAAAGAAAGACTTCTTCGGGGAAGAAGAGGCAACCACCGGGGGTGTGTTTGCAAGCCTCTATTTGGAAGGAACAGGTTTGCTTATACAGCTCAAGACCTCCAGATCTGCTCAGAGGACTGAAGTTCCAGAGACAGGGCCATGTATCTTCCCTTCCCTTTGAGATCCTTGCAAAGACATTCCTAGCAGATCGTGGGAGTGCCCATGAAGAAGCAAGCAGCGGGAGTGTGCTTGACATCACTGGCTGCCTACCTGGGCTCAGCTCCTCAAGGGGCCTTTCTCTCCTGGTAGGCCCTATGTCCCCTTTGGGAGAGGGTGGTACCCTCTTCCCTCCACACTGCCAAAGGGTGGAGGTGGAGCAAACTCGTTCTCTCTGAGGTAAAAAAAAAAAAAGACAAATTGGATGGATTTTTAAGCTCTTGCTATGCTGCACCCCTCCAGGACCCACTCGAGCAAAACAGGTGCCCTGTGGCCCCTAGGTCAGGTATGCAGGTTCACACACCGGGTGTGATCCTGTCAAAGCCAAGAATTTTCCTGACAGACCTAGGCTCACTAGAGCTCTCCTCCAGAGGAAAGGAGACAAAAAAGACGTGTGTGTGGAGGTGGCTCTGCCTTTCCAGGTCCCAATCTCAGGGATAACTGCCCCTAAGAAAGGAACTGCTGCTGCTGCTGCTGTTAAGTTGCTTCAGTCGTGTTCAACTCTGTGCGACGCCATAGACGGTAGCCCACTAGGCTCCCCCGTCCCTGGGATTCTCCAGGCAAGAACAGTAAGTGGGTTGCCATTGCCTTCTCCAATGCATGAAAGTGAAAATGAAAGTGCAGTCGCTCAGTCGTGTCCGACCCTCAGCGACCCCCACGGACTGCAGCCTACCAGGCTTCTCCGTCCATAGGATTTTCTGAAAGGAACTGCAAGAAGCGCTTTTCCAGGAGGCTGGGAAAGGGAGTTCGCAGGATGTGGGGAAAGAGAGCCTCCTTCGGGGAAGAATAGGCGGCCACTTGTTTTGTGTTGCAAACCTCTATTTGGAAGGAACAGGTTAGCTTATACAAAGGGAGACCTCCAGATCTGCTCAGAGGACCGAAGTTGCAGAGGCAGGTCGGTGTATTTTCCCTTCACTTTGCGATCCTTGCAAAGACATTCCTTGCTGATAGATGATTCAGCAAGGGCCTTTGAGACTGTTGTTTTCTTTCCTAGGTTCAAAGATTCCTTCAGTTCCTAATATAGATATCCTAGAAATTATGTGACATCCGTGAAAATCTGATATGTCCTGGTCAAATGCTGTCAGTTATAATTCCAGTTATCATATTAAAGCATTTCAAGTCGCAGCAGTGACCAGATTAACATTGTCAATTTCTATTTAATCAGGTTTTAACCATGTCCTCTATGGTTTCACACTGATGCCTTTGCAGAAATACTGCTACTTCAAGATATATGGAATATACTTTTTTTAAGCTTACCGATAATTTGTTTGTTTGTTTGTTTGTCTTCTGGTAAGCTGGTACCAGATGGAATTTAGTCTCCTCTCTAGGTTAAGAGCACAAAGTTTTCTTAGAATGCAATTTTTGATAACAGACTATGAGTTTCTTTACCTTTCATTGATTTATAATTGTTTTCATCATCTGTTTTTTTACTTCGGTAAAGTAAAATAAGCCTTATTTAAGATTTTGGTATATGTAGGATGGACTAAGCTTTCCCCACTCTTGCAAGTTCCCTTAACCCTTCAGATTCTTCTTGTGGGACCAAGATCTCACTTTCCTCCAGAGGGACATCCAAGCTGTTTATTAGTTGATCTGCCCCTGACATCAGAGTCATTTGAGCATGAGT
>NW_017219292.1:0-11471 GCF_001704415.2 Capra hircus | reverse complement strand
TGGAACGGTATGTCGGGAACTTCTTGAGTTGCAGCAAGGTGTGAAGTACCCTTGGAAGTTCCAGAGGTTAGGTGTGATTAGCCTCGAGACCTCAGCGGAAATGGGCCTCATCTCGCCTGGAGGGGAGAACCTCCTGGATTTTCTCGAGTTGCGGCAGGTGCTCTCGACTTACGACGGGGACCTCAGGGACCCGCTCTGGTGGCCTCAGGAAAGGCAGTCCCATGCGAGTTGCCTCGGGGCCTCTCAGGGATTCCTCTCCCGTCGATGCCGGGGCCTAAGACCTTGAGTGGTGATGGTGCAACCTGAGGATTCCTCTCCGTGCTGACATGGATCTTGGGGTACTTCTGGAATCTCCCCAGGGGAGTCAGTCCTCGTCTCTAGTGGGGCATGCACGTGCGCTTTCTCCGAGCTGTAGCAGCAGTGTCACGCTTCCCTTCGAGTGATTAAGGATCTGTGGCTTTCCTCGAGCTTTCCCACTTTCCAGGAGGCTTTCCCACAGGGCTGTCCCACGTGCCACCGTGGTGTGAGTCGATCCTCGCTTGAAAAGTCGAGGCAGTGCAGGGAAATCAGTTTCCCTGGAATGAAATGAGACATCTGGGGGACTCTGGGAATGGTGGCACGACCCTGGAGTTCTCTCGCCTTTCCTGTGGAGAGCGCCTTCTCTTGAGATGCGACAGGAACGCCGGGAATTCTTTCCCACCACGCAGGGAAAGGATCCCTCCTCTCGAGCTAGGAGGCGGAAACGGGCTCCTCTGATGTGGGCGGGACGCTCGTGTTCCTCTCGAGTGGCGACGGGTATGTCGAGAATTTCTTGAGTTGCAGCAAGGTGTGAAGGACCCTTTTGGAAGTTCCAGAGTTAGGTGTGATTAGCCTCGAGACGCCTCAGCGGAAATGGGCCTCATCTCACCTGGAGGGGAGAACCTCCTGGATTTTCTCGAGTTGCGGCAGGTGCTCTCGACTACGACGGGACGTCAAGTACCGCTCTGGTGGCCTCAGGAAAGGCCAGTCCCCATGCGAGTTGCTCGGGGTCACTCGGATTCCTCTCTCGTCGATGCCGGGGGCCTAAGACCTTGTGTGGAGTCGGTGCCGGAACCTGAGGATTCCTCTCCAGTGCTGACATGGATCTTGGGGTACTTCTGGAGTCTCCCCAGGGAGTCAGTCCTCGTCTCGAGTGGGGGCATGCACGTGCGCTTTCTCCCGAGCTGTAGCAGCAGTGTCACGCTTCTTCGCGTGGATCAAGGGATCTGTGGCTTTCCCTCGAGGCTTTCCCACAAGGCTTTCCACGAGGATTTCCCACAGGGCTGTCCACGTGCCACCGTGGTGTGAGTCGATCCTCGCTTGAAAGTCGAGGCAGTGCAGGGAAAACAGGTTTCCCTGGAATGGACTGAGAAATCTGGGGGACTCTGGGAATGGGGGAACGACCCTGGAGTTCCTCTCGCCTTTCCTGTGGAGAGCGCCTCCTCTTGAGATGCAACGGGAACGCCGGAATTTCTTTCCGACCACGCAGGGAAAGGATCCTCCTCTCGAGCTAGGAGGCGGAAACGGGGCTCCTCTGGATGTGGGCGGGAACTCTCGTGCTTCCTCTCGAGTGGAGACGGGTATGTCGGGAAACTTCTTGAGTTGCAGCAAGGGTGTGAAGGACCCTTTGGAAGTTCCAGAGGTTAGGTGTGATTAGCCTCGAGACGCCTCAGCGGAAATGGGCCTCATCTCGCCTGGAGGGAGAACCTCTTGGATTTTCTCGAGTTGCGGCAGGTGCTCTCGACTTACGACGGGGACCTCAGGGACCCGCTCTGGTGGCATATCGAAAGGACGGTCCCCATGCGAGTTGCTCGGGGCCTCTAGGGATTCCTCTCCCGTCGATGCCGGGCATAAAACCTTGTGTGGAGTCGGTGGCGGAACCGGAGGATTCCTCTCCAGTGCTGACATGGATCTTGGGGTACTTCTGGAGTCTCCCCAGGGGAGACAGTCCTCGTCTCGAATGGGGCATGAACGTGCGCTTTCCTCCCGAGCTTTAGCAACAGTGTCGCGCTTCCCTTCGCGAGTATCAAGTGATCTGTGGCTTTCCCAAGAGGCTTTCCACAGGGCTGTCCCACGTGCCACCGTGGTGTGAGTCGATCCTCGCTTGAAAGTCGAGGCAGTGCAGGGAAAACAGGTTTCCCTGGAATGGACTGAGACATCTGGGGGCTCTGGAATGGTGAAGACGACCTGGAGTTCCTCTCGCCTTTCCTGTGGAGAGCGCCTCCTCTTGAGATGCGACGGGAACGCCGGGAATTCTTTCCCGACCACCAGCAGGAAAGTATCCCTCCTCTCTAGCTAGGAGGCGGAAACGGGCTCCTCTGGATGTGGGCGGGACTCGTGCTTCCTCTCGAGTGGAGACGGCATGTCGGGGAACTTCTTGAGTTGCAGCAAGGGTGTGAAGACCCTTTGGAAGTTCCAGAGTTTAGGTGTGATTAGCCTCGAGACCCCTCAGCGGAAATGGGCCTCATCTCGCCAGGAAGGAGAACCTCCTGGATTTTCTCGAGTTGCAGCAGGTGCTCTCGACTTACGACGGTGACATCAGGGACCCTCTTGGTGGCCTCACGAAAGGGAAGTCCCATGCGAGTTGCTCATGGGCTCTCGGGATTCGTCTCCCGTCGATGCCGGGACCTAAGACTTGTGTGGAGTCTGTGCCAAAACCTGAGGATTCCTCTCCAGTGCTGACATGTATCTTGGGGTATTTCTGGAGTCTCCCCAGGGGAGTCAGTCCTCGTCTCGAGTGGGCATGCACGTGCGCTTTCCTCCGAGCTGTAGCAGCAGTGTTGAGCTTCCCTTCGCGAGGATCAAGGGATCTGTGGCTTTCCCTCGAGGCTTTCCCCACGACGCTTTCCAACACTGTCCACCCACGTGGTGTGAGTCGATCCTCTTCTTGAAAGTCGAGGCAGTGCAGGGAAAACAGGTTTCCCTGGAATGGACTGAGACATCTGGGGACTCTGGGAATGGTGGCACGACCCTGGAGTTCCTCTCGCCTTTCCTGTGGAGAGCGCCTCCTCTTGAGATGCGATGGGAACGCCGGGAATTCTTTCCCGACCACGCAGGGAAAGGATCCCTCCTCTCGAGCTAGGAGGCGGAAACGGGGCTCCTCTGGATGTGGGCGGGACTCTCGTGCTTCCTCTCGAGTGGAGACGGTATGTCAGCGAACTTCTTGAGTTGCAGCAAGGGTGTGAAGGACCTTTGGAAGTTCCAGAGGTTTGGTGTGATTAGCCTCGAGACGCCTCAGCGGAAATGGGCCTCATCTCGCCTGGAAGGGAGAACCTCCTGGATTTTCTCGAGTTGCGGCAGGTGCTCTTGACTAACGACGGGGACATCAGGAACCCGCTCTGGTGGCCTCAGGAAAGGCAGGTCCCCATACGAGTTGCTCGGGGCCTCTCGGGATTCCTCTCCCTGATGCCGGGCCTAAGCCCTTGCGTGGAGTCGGTGCCGGAACCTGAGGATTCCTCTCCAGGGCTGACATGGACCTTGGGTACTTCTGGAGTCTCCCCAGGGGAGTCAGTCCTCGTCTCGAGTGTGGGCATGCAAGTGCGCTTTCCTCCCGAGCTTTAGCAGCAGTGTCACGCTTCCCTTCGCTTGGATCAAGGGATCTGTGGCTTTCCCTCGAGGGTTTCCCATGAGGCTTTCCCACGAGGCTTTCCCACAGGGTGTTCCCCCGTGCCACCATGGTGTGAGTGGATCCTCGGCTTGAAAGTCGAGGCAGTGCAGGGAAAACAGGTTTCCCTGGAATAGACTGAGACATCTGGGGACTCTGGAATGGTGGCATGACCCTGGAGTTCCTCTCGCTTTCCTGTAGAGAGGGCCTCCTCTTGAGATGCGACGCAACCGCCGGGAATTCTTTCACGACGACGCAGGGAAAGGATCCCTCTTCTCGAGCTTGGAGGCGGAAACTGGGCTCCTCTGGATTGGGCGGGACTCTCGTGCTTCCTCTTGAGTGGAGACGGGTATGTCGGGGAACTTCTTGAGTTGCAGCAAGGGTGTGAAGGACCCTTTGGAAGTTCCAGAGGTTAGGTGTGATTAGCCTGGGGACGCCTCAGAGGAAATGGTCCTCATCTCCCCTGGAGGGAGAACCTCCTGCATTTTCTTGAGTTGCTGCAGGTGTTCTCGCGTTACGACGGGGACCTCAGGGACCCGCTCTGGTGGCCTCAGGAAAGGCCAGTCCCCATGCGTGTTGCTCGGGGGCCTATCAGGATTCCTTTCCCATCGATGCCGGGGCCTAAGACCTTGTGGGGAGTCGGTGCCGGAACCTGAGAATTCCTCTCCAGTGCTGACTTGGATCTTGGGGTACTTCTGGAGACTCCACAGGGGAGTCAGTCCTTGTCCCGAGTAAGGGCATGCACGTGTGCTTTCCTCCCGAGCTGTAGCAGCAGTGTCACGCTCCCCTTCGCGGGATCAAGGATCTGTGGCTTTCCCTCCAGGCTTTCCCATGAGACTTTCCCACGAGGCTTTCCCACAGGGCTGTCCCACGTGCCACCGTCGTGTGAGACGATCCTCGGCTTGAAAGTCGAGGCAGTGCAGGGAAAACAGGTTTCCCTGGAATGGCCTGAGACATCTGGGGGACTCTGGAAATGGTGGAACGACCCTGGAGTTCCTCACGCCTTTCCTGTGTAAAGCGTCCCCTCTTGAGATGCGACGGGAACGCCGAGAATTCTTTCCCGACCACGCAGGGAAAGGATCCCCCCTCTCGAGCTATGAGGCGGAAACGGGGCTCCTCTGGATGTGGGCGGGACTCTCGTGCTTCCTCTCGAGTGGAGACGGGTATGTCGGGGACTTCTTGTGTTGCAGCAAGGATGTGAAGAACGTTTTGGAAGTTCCAGAGTTTAGATGTGATTAACCTGGGGACTCCTCAGAGGAAATGGGCCTCATCTCGCCTGGAGGGGAGAACCTCCTGGATTTTCTCGAGTTGCGGCAGGTGCTCTCGACTTACGACGGGGACTCAGGGACCCGCTCTAATGGCCTCAGGAAAGGCCAGTCCCCATGCTAGTTACTCGGGGCCTCTCGGGATTCCTCTCCCGTCGATGCCGGGGCCTAAGACCTTGTTTGGAGTCGGTGCCGGAAAGTGAGGATTCCTCTCCAGGGCTGACGTGGATCTTGGGGTACTTCTGGACTCTCCTCAGGGTAGTCAGTCCTCGTCTCGAGTGGGGCATGCACGTGCGCTTTCCTCCCGAGCTGTAGCAGCAGTGTCACACTTCCCTTCGGGTTGATCAAAGCAACTGTGGCTTTCCCTCGAGGCTTTCCCACGAGCTTTCCCTCGTCTTTCCAACGAGGCTTTCCCAGGGCTGTCCCATGTGCCACCGTGGTGTGAGTCGATCCTCGTCTTGAAAGTCGAGGCAGTGCAGGGAAAACAGGTTTCCCTGGAATGGACTGAGACATCTGGGGGACGCTGGAAAATGGTGGCCCGACCCTGGATTTCCTCTCGCCTTTCCTGTGGAGATCGCCTCCTCTTTAGATGCGCCGGGAACACTGGGAACTCTTTCCCGATCACTGAGGGAAAGGATCCCTCCTCTCGAGCTAGGAGGCGGAAACGGGGCTCCTCTGGATGTGGGCGGGACTCTCGTGCTTCCTCTCGAGTGGAGACGGGTATGTTGGGGATCTTATTGAGTTGCAGCAAGGGTGTGAAGGACCCTTTGGAAGTTCCAGAGGTAAGGTGTGATTAGCCTTGAGACACCTCAGCGGAAATGGTCCTCATCTCGCCTGGAAGGGAGAACCTCCTGGATTTTCTCAAGTTGCTGCTGGTGCTCTCGACCTACGACGGGGACCTCAGGGACCCGCTCTGGTGGCCTCAGGAAAGGCCAGTCCCCATGCGAGTTGCTCGGGAGACTCACGGGATTCCTCTCCCGTCGATGCTGGGCCTAAGACCTTTGTGGAGTCGGTGCCG
The DNA here is from genome assembly GCF_001704415.2 of Capra hircus. Taxonomy (NCBI): domain Eukaryota; kingdom Metazoa; phylum Chordata; class Mammalia; order Artiodactyla; family Bovidae; genus Capra; species Capra hircus. The sequence continues at coordinate 5,566 of NW_017219292.1, read as the reverse complement.
TAAAGTGAGGGTTCCTCTCCAGTGCTGACATGGATCTTGGGGTACTTCTGGAGTCTCCCCAGGGGAGTCAGTCCTCGTCTCGAGTGGGGGCATGCACGTGTACTTTCCTCCCGACCAGAAGCAGCAGTGTCACGCTTCCCTTCGCGTGGATCAAAGCATCTGTCGCTTTCCCTCGAGGCTTTCCCACCAGGCTTTCCCACAGGGCTGTCCCACGTGCCACCGTGGTGTGAGTCGATCCTCGGCTTGAAAGTCGAGGCAGTGCAGGGAAACAGGTTTCCCTGGAATGGACTGAGACATCTGGGGGACTCTGGGGATGGTGGCACGACCCTGGAGTTCCTCTCGCCTTTCCTGTGGACAGCGCCTCCTCTTGAGATGCGACGGGAACACCGGGAATTCTTTCCCGACCGCGCAGGAAAAAGGATCCCTCTCTCGAACTTGGAGGCGGAAACGGGGCTCCTCTGGATGTGGCCGGGACTCTCGTGCTTCCTCTCGAGTGGAGACGGGTATGTTGGGGAAATTCTTGAGTTGCAGCAAGGGTGTGAAGGATCCTTTGGAATTCCAGAGGTTAGGTGTGTTTAGAGTCGAGACGCCTCAGCGGAAATGGGCCTCATCTCCCCTGGAGGGGAGAACCTCCTGGATTTTTTCGAGTTGTGGTACGTGCTCTCGCCTTACGACGGGGACCACTGGGACCCGCTCTGGTGGCCTCAGGAAAGGCCAGTCCCATGCGAGTTGCTCGGGGGCCTCTCGGGATTCCTCTCCCGTCCATGCCAGGGCCTAAGACCTTGTGTTGAGTCGGTGCCTACCGGGGTCCAGCCCCGGTGGATCCAGGAAATTCGAAGGGTGGACGGCGTTGGCGTGGAAAGACTTGTTTGTTTATTAATGTAAGATTAGATTAAGAAACTATAGTGTAGTAAGAAGATTAAATGGAGGAAAGAGGGCTGAATAGCTTGGTTTACGCGGAAGGCCAATAAAATTCCAGACAAGGAATTTGCACCATCTACGTTGGGCCACCGGCGGCCCGCTTGAATATCTAAGGGTGCCTCGCCTTAAGCTCCCTTTCGTGTGGGTCTTAACAGCCGGGGCAAGTAAGTAGACCTGGCGAGCCTCCGGGCCCCAGATGGAGATTCAGCCTGAAGTTAAAGTAAAGAGCAGAGAGAGGGAACGGGAGAGAAGAAGAGAGAGAGAGAGACATGGGGGGAGCCAGAGTCCCAAGAAACCAGGCGCGAGAGACTAGTTCGAGAAACTGGCCCCCATCCTTTATTGTTCAGAAGGCCTTTTATACTTTTGATAAAAACACGGAGATCAATGGGTAACACAAAATTATGTAGCGTTCGCAACCCAGATTCTTTCCGTATATCATTTTGTATACAAAAGGTCTCAGGTGATTTACATTATCTTTTGGCCAAGAGGCTTGTTAACACTTTTTGGCTCTCTTCCTTAATGAATGTTAATTTTGTTTCCCCTGAAGTGTTTTTTTTTTTTAATCTGCATCTCCTTAAAGCATTAAAGTTACATCTCTATAGAACAAAGGTGCAGTGGGATATAACAAAGAAGGTACTTAACTCAAAGATCTAATGTTGCTAATACCAGGTCTACTACTTGTTTTTTCTATATACCAACTATATCTAAAAATAAAGGATATGAAAATTTGGCAGCAAAGCATTGGACCCAAAAAAATGAAACCTTTAATCAGTCCTATTCTAAAGATTTTGACTCCTCGGAAGCTGCTACATTCCTAGGATATTTTAAGCTTCCTGTGACTCCTGCGGTCAGGAGGCCTCAAACAATCACATGCGCAGTTGTACGAGTCCTGCAGGCAGGCTAGACAGCCATCGGAGGGGTTTTTGGATTGAAACACTCTTTCAAATGCAGAAGACTAAAGCCCTGAATTGACTTTTTCCAGAAAATGTCAGAAGAGTGGAAAAGCAGAGCACAAAAGCCGGCAGATTTTTTGTTGGGGTACGTGCTTAGGAATTTGCAGAGGGGTCCCTGAAGTCTGAGGCACGCCTTGCGTATGTCAGCTTCATTCCTCATGACCTTGTCACGGGCGGGATTCCTCACACTGGCTCCCAGCAGGTGCCGGAACCTGAGGATTCCTCTCCCAGTGCTGACATGGATCTTGGGGTACTTCTGGAGTCTCCCCAGGGGAGTCAGTCCTCGTCTCGAGTGGGGGCATGAACGTGCGCTTTCCCTCTCGAGCTGTAGCAGCAGAGTCACGATTCCCTTCGCGTGGATCAAGAGATCTGTGGCTTTACCTCGAGGCTTTCCCACGAGGCTTTCCCACGAGGCTTTCCCACAGGGCTGTCCAACGTGCCACCGTGGTGTGAGTCGATCCTCGGCTTGAAGGTCGAGGCAGTGCAGGGAAAACAGGTTTCCCTGGAATGGACTGAGATAATCTGGGGGACTCTGGGAATGGTGGCACGACCCTGGAGTTCCTCTCCCCTCTCCGGTGGAGAGCGACTCCTCTTGAGATGTGACGGGAACGCCGGGAATTCTTTCCCGACCACGTAGGGAAAGGATCCCTCCTCTCGAGCTAGGAGGCGGAAACGGGGCTCCTCTGGATGTGGGCGGGACTCTTGTGCTTCCTCTCGAGTGGAGACGGGTATGTCGGGGAACTTCTTGAGTTGCAGCAAGGGTGTGAAGGACCCTTTGGAAGTTCCAGAGGTTAGGTGTGTTTAGACTCGAGACGCCTCAGCGAAAAATGGGCCTCATCTCGCCTGGAGGGGAGAACCTCCTGTATTATCTCGAGTTGCAGCAGGTGCTCTCGACATAGGACGGGGAACTCAGGGACCCGCTCTGGTGGCCTCAGGAAAGGCCAGACCCATGCGAGTTGCTCTGTGGCCTCTCGGGATTCCTCTCCCGTCGATGCCGTGGCCAAGGCCTTGTGTGGAGTCGGTTCCGGAACCTGAGGATTTCTCTCCAGTGCTGACATGGATCTTGGGGTACTTCTGGAGTCTCCCCAAGGGAGTCAGTCCTCGTCTCGAGGGGAGGCATGCACGTGCGCTTTTCCTCCCGAGCTGTAGCAGCAGTGTCGCGCTTCCCTTCGCGTGTATCAAGGGATCTGTGGCTTTCCCTCGAGGCTTTCCCACGAGGCCTTTCCCACAGGTCTGTCCCACATGCTACCAGTGGTGAGAGTCGATCCTCGCTTGAAAGTCGAGGCAGTGCAGGGAAAACAGGTTTCCCCTGGAATGGACTGAGACATCTGGGGGACTCTGGGAATGGTGGCACAACCCTGGAGTTCCTCTCGCCTTTCTTGTGGAGAGCGCCTCCTCTTGAAATGCGACGGGAATGCTGGGAATAAATGACCGACCACGCAGGGAAAGGATCCCTCCTCCCGAGCTAGGAGGCGGAAATGGGGCTCCTCTGGATGTGGGCGGGACTCTCGTGCTTCCTTTCGAGTGGAGACAGGTATGTCCGGGAACTTCTTGAGTTGCAGCAAGGGTGTGAAGAACACTTTGGAAGTTCCAGAGGTTAGGTGTGATTAGCTTGGAGACGCCTCAGCGGAAATGGGCCTCATCTCGCCTGGAGGGGAGAACCTCCTGGATTTTCTCGAGTTGCGGCAGGTGCTATCGACTTACGTCGGGGACCTCAGGGACCCGCTCTGGTGGCCTCAGGAAAGGCCAGTCCCCTTGCGAGTTGCTCGGGGGCCTCTCGGGATTCCTCTCCCATCGATGCCGGGGCCTAAGACCTTGTGTGGAGTCGGTGCCGGAAACTGAGGATTCCTCTCCAGTGCTGAAATGGATCATGGTGTACTTCTGGAGTCTCCGCAAGGCAGTCAGTCCTCGTCTCGTGTGGGGGCATGCACGTGCGCTTTCCTCCCGAGCTGTAGCAGGAGTGTCATATTTCCCGTCGAGTCGATCAAGGGATCAGTGGCTTTCCCTCGAGGCTTTCCCACAGGGCTTTCCCACAGGGCTGTCCCACGTGCCACCGTGGTGTGAGTCGATCCTCAGCTTGAAAGTCGAGGCAGTGCAGGGAAAACAGGTTTCCCTGGAATGGACTGAGACATCTGGGGGACTCTGGAATGGTGGCACGAACCTGGAGTTCCTCTCGCCTTTCCTGTGGAGAGCGCCTCCTCTTGAGATGCGACGGCCGGGAATTCTTACCCGACCACGCAGGGAAAGGATCCCTCGTCTCAAGCCAGGAGGCGGAAACGGGGCTCCTCTGGATGTGGGCGGGACTCTAGTGCTTCTTCTTGTGTGGAGACTGGTATATCGGGGAACTTCTTGAGTTGCAGCAAGGGTGTGAAGAACCCTGTGGAAGTTCCAGAGGTTAGGTGTGATTAGCCTGGAGACGCCTCAGCGGAAATGGGCCTCAACTCGCCGGGAGGGGAGAACCTCCTGGATTTTCTCGAGTTGCAGCAGGTGCTCTAGTCTTACGACGGGGACCTCAGGGACTCGCTCTGGTGGCCTTAGGAAAGGCCATTCCCATGCGAGTTGCTCGGGGCCTCTCGGATTCCTCTCCCGTCGATGCCGGGGCCTAAGACCTTGTGTGGAGTGGGTGCTGGAACCTGAGGATTCCTGTCCAGTGCTGACATGGATCTTGGGGTACTTCTGGAGTCTCCCCAGTGGAGTCAGCCCTCGTCGCGAGTGGGGGAATGCACGTGCGCTTTCCTCCCGAGCTGTAGCAGCAGTGTCGCGCTTCCATTCGCGAGGATCAAGGGAACTGTCGCTTTCCCTCGAGGCTTTCCCAGGAGGCTTTCCCACAAGGCTGTCCCACGTGCCACCGTGGTGTGAGTCGATCCTGGGCTTGAAAGTCGAGGCAGTGCAGGGAAAACAGGTTTCCCTGGAATGGACTGAGACATCTGGGGGACTTTGGGAATGGTGGCACGACCCTCGAGTTCCTCTCGCCTTTCCTGTAGAGAGTTCCTCCTCTTGAGATGCCACGGAAACGCCGGGAAATCTTTCCCGAGCACGCATGGAAAGGATCCCTCCTCTCGAGCTAGGAGCAGAAACGGGGCTCCTCTGGATGTGGGCTAGACTCTCGTGCTTCCTCTCGAGTGGAGACGGTAATGTCGGGGATCTTCTTGAGAGTTGCAGCAAGGGTGTGAAGGACCCTTTGGAAGTTCCAGAATTTAGGTGTGATTAGCCTCGAGACGCCTCAGCGGAAATGGGCCTCATCTCGCCTGGAGAGGAGAACCTCCTGGATTTTCTAGAGTTGCGGCAGGTGGTCTCGACTTACGACGGGGACCTCAGGGACCCGCTCTGGTGGCCTCAGGAAAGGCCATTCCCATGCGAGTTGCTCGGGGCCTCTCGGATTCCTCTCGCCGTCCATAGCAGGCCTAACACCTTGTGTTTGAGTCGGTGCCTACCGGGTCCAGCCCCGGTGCGATCCAGGAAAATCGATATAAGGCACGTAATTGGGACGGCAGAACGTTGGCGAATGGAGGAAGACTAGTTTGTTTATAATGTAAGCATTAGATTAAGAAACTGATTATTGTAGTTAAGAAGATTAAATGGAGGAAGAGGGCTGAATACTTGGTTACGCGGAGGAATGCCAATAAAATTCCAGACAAGCCGCACCATTTTGCACCATCTACATTGGGCCACCGCGCCCGCTATGAATATCT
>NW_017219291.1:0-11473 GCF_001704415.2 Capra hircus | reverse complement strand
CCACAGGCTGTCCACGTGCCACCGTGGTGTGAGTCGATCCTCGCTTGAAAAAGTCGAGGCATTGCAGGGAAAACAGGATTCCCTGGAATGGACTGAGACATCTGGGGGACTCTGAGAATGCTTCACGACCCTGGAGTTCCTCTCGCCTTTCCTGTGGAGAGCCCTCCTCTTAAGATGCGACGGGACACCGGAATTCTTTCCCACCACGCAGGAAAGGATCCCTCCTCTCGAGCTAGGAGGCAGAAACGGGGCTCCTCTGATGTGGGCGGGACTCTCGTGCTTCCTCTCGAGTGAGATGGGTATGTCGGGGATCTTCTTGAGTTGCAGCAAGGGTGAAGTACCCTTTGGAAATTCCAGAGGTTAGGTGTGATTAGCCTCGAGACGCCTTAGCGGAAATGTGCCTCATCTCGCCTGGAGGGAGAACCGCTGGATGTTCTCGAGTTGCGGCAGGTGCTCTCGACTTACGACAGGGCCTCAGGGACCCGCTCTGGTGGGCCTCAGGAAAGGCCAGTCCCATGCGAGTAGCTCGCAGGCCTCTCGGGATTCCTCTCCCGTCGATGCGGGGCAAAGATCTTGTGTGGAATCGGTGCCGGAACCTGAGGATTCCTCTCCAGTGCAGACATGGATCTTGGGGTACTTCTGGTGTCTCCCCAGGGTAGTCAGTCCTCGTCTCGAGTGGGGCATGCACGTGTGCTTTCCTCCCGAGCTCTAGCAGCAGTGTCGTGCTTCCCTTCGCGTGGATCAAGGGATCTGTGGCTTCCCTCGTGGCTTTCCCACGAGTCTTTCCCACGAGGCTTTCCCAAAGGGCGGTCCCACGAGGCTTTCCCACAAGGCTTTCCCACAGGCTGTCCCACGTTCCACCGTGGTGTGAGTCGATCCTCGGCTTGAAAGTCGAGGCAGTGCAGGGAAAACAGGTTTCCCTGGAATGGACGGAGACATCTGGGGGACTCTGGGAATGGTGGTAGGACCCTGGAGTTCCTCTCGCCTTGCCTGTGGAGAGCGCCTCCTCTTGAGATGCGACGGAAACGCCCTGAATTCTTTCCCGAGCACGCAGGGAATGGATCCCTCCTCTCGAGCTAGGAGGCGGAAATGGGGCTACTGTGGATGTGGGTGAGATTCTCGTGCTTCCTCTCGAGAGGAGACGGGTATGTCGGGGAACGTCTTGAGTTGCAGCAAGGGTGTGAAAGACCCTTTCGAAGTTCCAGAGGTTAGGTATGATTAGCCTCAAGACGCCTCAGCGGAATGAGCCTCATCTCGCCTGGAGGGGAGAACCTCCTGGATTTTCTCGAGTTGCGGCAGGTGCTCTCGACTTACGACGGGGACCTCAGGGACCCGCTCTGGTAGCCGCAGTAAAGGCCATTCCCCATGCGAGTTGCTCGGGGGCCTCTCGGGACTCTTCTCCCTTCGATGCCGGGCCTAAGACCTTGTGTGGAGTGGGTACCGGAACGTGAGGATTCCTCTCCAGTGCTGACATGGATCTTGGGGTACTTCTGGAGTCTCCCCAGGGAGTCAGTCCTCGTCTCGTGTTGGGCATGCAAGTGCACTTTCCTCCCGAGCTGTAGCAGCAGTGTAACGCTTCCCTTCGCGTGGAAACAGGGATCTGTCGCATTCCCTTGAGGCTTTCCCACGAGGCTTTCCCACAGGGCTGTCCCACGTGCCACCGTGGTGTGAGTCGATCCTCGGCTTGAAAGTCGAGGCAGTGCAGGGAATACAGGTTTCCCTGGAATGGACTGAGATATCTAGGGGACTCTGGGAATGGTGGCACGACCCTGGAGTTCCTCTCGCCTTTCCTGTGGAGAGCGCCTCCTCTTGAGATGCGACGGGAACACCAGGAAACTTTTCCCGAGCACGCAGGGAAAGGATCCCTCCTCTCGAGCTAGGAGGTGGAAACGGGGCTCCTCTGGATGTGGTCGGGACTCTCGTGCTTCCTCTCGAGTGGAGATGGGTATGTCGGGGAACTTCTTGAGTTGCAGCAAGGGTGTGAAGGACCCTTTGGAAGTTCCAGAGTTTAGGTGTGATTAGACTCTAGTTGCCTCAGCGGAAATAGTCCTCATCGAGCCTGGAGGGGAGAAGCTCCTGGATTTTCTCGAGTTGCGGCAGGTGCTCTCGACTTACGATGGGGACTTCAGGGACCCGCTCTCGTGGCCTCAGGAAAGGCCAGTCCCCATGCGAGTTGCTCGAGGGCCTCTCGGGATTCTTCTCCCGTCCATGCTGGGGCCTAAGACCTTCTGTGGACTCAGTGCCGGAACCTGAGGTTTTCTCTCCAGTGCAGACATGGATCTTAGGGTACTTCTGGAGTCTCCCCAGGGCAGTCAGTCCTCGTCTCGAGTCGGGGCATGCACGTGCGCTTTCCTCCCGAGCTGTAGCAGCAGTGTCGCGCTTCCCTTCGCGTGGATCAAGGGATCTGTGTCTTTCCCTCAAGGCTTCCCCACGAGGCTTTCCCACAGGGCTGTCCCACGTGCCACCGTGGTGTGATTCGATCCTCGGCTTGAAAGTCGACGCAGTGCAGGGAAAACAGGTTTCCCTGGAATGGACTGAGACTTCCAGAGGATTCTGGGAATGGTGGCTCGTCCGTGGAGTTCCTCTCGCCTTTCCTGTGGAGCCCGCCTCCTCTTGAGATGTGACGGGAACACCGGGAATTCTATCCCGACCACGGAGGGAAAGGATCCCTGCTCTGGAGCTAGGAGGCGGAAACGGGGCTCCTCTGGATGTGGGCGGGACTCTCGTGCTTCCTCTTGAGTGGAGACGGGTATGTCGGGGTACTTCTTGAGTTGCAGTAAGGGTGTGAAGGACTCTTTGGAAGTTCCAGAGGTAAGGTGTGATTAGCCTCGAGATACCTCAGCGGAAATGGGAATCAGCTCGCCTGGAGAGGAGAACCTCCTGGATTTTCTCGAGTTGCAGCAGGTGCTCTCGACTTTCGACAGGGACCGCAGGGACCCACTGTGGTGGCCTCAGGACAGATCAGTCCCCATGCAAGTTGTTCTGGGGCCTCTCGGGATTCCTCTCACGTGAATGCAGGGGCCTAAGACCTTGTGTGGAGTCGGTGCCAGAACCTGAGGATTCCTCTCCAGTGCTGACATGGGTCTTGGGGTACTTCTGGAGTCTCCCCAGGGGTGTCAGTCCTCGTCTCGAGTGGGGCCATGCACGTGCGCTTTCCTCCCGAGCTTTAGCAGCAGTGTCACGCTTCCCTTCGCGTGGATCAAGGGATCTGTGGATTTCCATCGAGGCTTTCCCACGAGGCTTTCCCACAGGGCTGCCCCACGTGCACTGTGGTGTGAGTCGATCCTCGGCTTGTAAGTCGAGGCAGTGCAGGGAAACCAGGTTCTCTGGAATGGACTGAGACATCTGGGGGACTCTGGCAATGGTGGCACGAACCTGGAGTTCCTCTCGCTTTTCCTCTGGAGAGCGCCTCCTCTTGAGATTGGACGGGAACGCCGCGAATTCTTTCCCCACCACGCAGGGAAAGGATCAAACCTCTCGAGCTAGGAGGCGGAAACGTGGCTCCTCTTGATGTGGGCGGCACTTTCCTGCTTCCTCTCGAGTGGAGACGGGTATGTCGGGGTACTTCTTGAGTTGCAGCAAGGGTGTGAAGGACCCTTTGGAAGTTCCAGAGGTAAGGTGTGATTAGCCTCGAGATACCTCAGCGGAAATGGGCCTCATGTCGCCTGGAGGGGAGAACCTCCTGGATTTTCTCGAGTTGCGGCAGGTGCTCTCGACTTACGACGGGGACCTCAGGGACCCACTCTGGTGGCCTCAGGAAAGGCCAGTCCCCATGCGAGTTGCTCGGGGGCCTCTCGGGATTCCTCTCCCGTCGATGCCGGGGCCTAAGACCTTGTGTGGAGTCAGTGCCGGAACCTGAGGATTCCTCTCCAGTGCCGACATGGATCTCCGGGGACTTCTGTAGTCTCCCCAGAGGGGTAAGTCCTCGTCTCGAGTGGGGGCATGCACGTGCGCTTTCCTCCCGAGCTGTAGCAGCAGTGTCACGCTTCCCTTTTCGTGGATCAAGGGATCTGTGGCTTTCCCTCTAGACTTTCCCATGAGGCTTTCCCACGAGGCTTTCCCACAGTGCTTTCCCACGTGCCACAGTGGTGTGAGTCGATCCTCGGCTTGAAAGTCGAGGCAGTGCAGGGAAACCAGTTTCCCTGGAATGGACTGAGACATCTGGGGGACTCTGGCAATGGTGGCACGAACCTGGAGTTCCTCTCGCTTTTCCTCTGGAGAGCGCCTCCTCTTGAGATGCGACGGGAACGCCGCGAATTCTTTCCCCACCACGCAGGGAAAGGATCAAACCTCTCGTGTTAGGAGGCGGAAACGTGGCTCCTCTTGATGTGGGCGGCACTTTCCTGCTTCCTCTCGAGTGGTGACTGGTATGTCGCGGAACTTCTTGAGTTGCAGCAAGGGTGTGAAGGACCCTTTGGAAGTTCCAGAGGTAAGGTGTGATTAGCCTCGAGATCCCTCAGCGGAAATGGGCTTCATGTCGCTTAGAGGGGAGAACCTCCTGGATTTTCTCGAGTTGCGGCATGTGCTCTCGACTTACGACGGGGACCTCAGGGACCCACTCAGGTGGCCTCAGGAAAGGCCAGTCCCCATGCGAGTTGCTCGGGGGCTTCTCGGGATTCCTCTCCCGTCGATGCCGGGGCCTAAGACCTTGTGTGGAGTCAGTGCCGGAACCTGAGGATTCCTCTCCAGTGCCGACATGGATCTTCCGGGACTTCTGGAATTTCCCCAGAGGCGTAAGTCCTCGTCTCGAGTGGGGGCATGCACGTCCGCTTTCCTCCCGAGCTTAGCAGCAGTGTCACGCTTCCCTTTTCGTGGATCAAGGGATCTGTGGCTTTCCATCTAGACTTTCCCATGAGGCTTTCCCACGAGGCTTTCCCACAAGGCTTTCCCACGTGCCACGGTGGTGTGAGTCGATCCTCGGCTTTAAAGTCGAGGCAGTGAAGGGAAAACAGTTTTCCCAGGAATGGACTGAGACATCTGGGGGACTCAGAGAATGGTGGCACGACCCTGGAGTTCCTCTCGCCTTTCCTGTGGAGAGCGCCTCCTCTTGAGAAGCGACGGTAACGCCGGGAATTCTTTCCCTACCACGCAGGGAAAGTATCCCTCCTCTCTAGATAGCAGGCGGAAACGGGGCCACTCTGGATATGTGCGGGACTCTCGGATTCCTCTTGAGTGGAGACGGGTATTTCGGGGAACTTCTTGAGTTGCAGCAAGGGTGTGAAGGACCCTTTGGAAGTTCCAGAGTTAAAGTGTGATTACCCCCTAGTTGCCTCAACGGAAATGGGCCTCATCTCGCCTGGAGGGGAGAACCTCCTGGATTTTCTCGAGATGCGGCAGGTGCTCTCGACTTACGACGGGGACCTCAGGGATCCGCTCTGGTGGCCTCAGGAAAGGCCCGTCCCCATGCGAGTTGCTCGGGGACCTCTCGGGATTCCTCTCCCGTCGATGCTGGGGCCTAAGACCTTGTGTGGAGTCAGTGCCGGAACCTGAGGATTCCTCTCCAGTGCAAACATGGATCTTAGGGTACTTCTGGAGTCTCCCCAGGGCAGTCAGTCCTCGTCTCGAGAGGGGGGCATGCACGTGCGCTTTCCTCCCGAACTGTAGTAGCAGTGTCGTGCTTCCCTTCGCGTGGATCAAGGGATCTGTGTCTTTCCCTCGAGGCTTTCCCACGAGGCTTTCCCACAGGGCTGTCCCACGTGCCACCGAGATGTGAGTCGATCTTCGGCTTGAAAGTCGAGGCAGTGCAGGGAAAACAGATTTCCCTGGAATGGACTGAGATATCCAGGGGACTCTGGGAATGGTGGTACGACCCTGGAGTTCCTCTCGCCTTTCCTGTGGAGAGCACCTCCTCTTGAGATGCAACGGGAACGCCGGGAATTCTTTCCCGACCACGCTGGGAAAGGATCCCCCCCCTCGAGCTAGGAGGCGGAAACGGGGCTCCTCTGGATGTGGGCGGGACTCTCGTGCGTCCTCTCGAGTGGAGACGGGTATGTCGGGGAACTTCTTGAGTTGCAGCAGAGGTGTGAAGGACCCTTTGGAAGTTCCAGATGTTAGATGTGATTAGCCTCGAGACGCCTCAGCGGAAAAGGGCCTCATCTCGAATGCAGGGGAGAACCTCCTGGATTTTCTCGAGTTGCGGCAGGTGCTCTCGACTTACGACGGGGACCTCAGGGACCCGATCTGGTGGCCTCAGGAAAGGCCAGTCCCCATAAGAGTTGCTCGGGGGCCTCTCGGGATTCCTCTCCCGTCGATGCCGGGGCCTAAGACCTTGTGTGGAGTCGGTGCGGGAACCTGAGGATTCCTCTCCAGTGCTGACATGGATCTTGGGGTACTTCTGGAGTCTCCCCATGGAGTCAGTCCTCGTCTCGTTTGGGTGCATGCACGTGCGCTTTTCTCCCGAGCTGTAGCAGCAGTGTCACTCTTCCCTACGCGTGGATCAAGGGATCTGTGGCTTTCCCTCGAGGCTTTCCCACGAGGCTTTCCCACGAGGCTTTCCCACAGGGCTGTCCAACGTGCCATCGCGGTGTGAGTCCATCCTCGGCTTGAAAGTCGACTCAGTGCAGGGAAAACAGGTTTCCCTGGAATGGACTGAAACATCTGGGGGACTCTGGGAATGGGGCCTGATACTGGAGTTCCTCTCGCCTTTCCTGTGGAGAGCGCCTACTCTTGAGATGAGACGGGAACGCTAGGAATTCTTTCCCGACCACGCAGGGAAAGTATCCCTCCTCTCGAGCTAGGAGGCGGAAACGGGGCTCCTCTTTATGTGGGCGGGACAATCGTGCTTCCTCTCGAGTGGAAACGGGTATGTCGGGGAAACTTCTTGAGTTGCAGAAAGAGTGTGAAAGACCCTTTGGAACTTCCAGAGGTTAGGTGTGATTAGCCTCGAGACGTCTCAGCAGAAATGGGCCTCATCTCCCCGGGAAGGGAGAACCTCCTGGATTTTCTCGAGTTGCGGCAGGCGCTCTCGACTTACGACGGGCTCCTCAGGGACCAGCTCTGGTGGCCTCAGGAAAGTCCAATCCCCATGCTAGTTGCTCGGGGGCCTTTCGGGATTCCTCTCCCATCGATTCCCAGGCCTAAGACCTTCTGCGGTGTCGGTGCCGGAACCTGAGGATTCCTCTCCAGTGCTGACATGGATCTTGGGGTACTTCTGGAATAGCCCCAGGGGAGTCAGTCCTCGTCTTGAGTGGGGGCATGCACGTGTGCTTTCCTCCGAGCTGTATCAGCAGTGTCACACTTCCCTTCCCGTGGATCAAGGAATCTGTGGCTTTCCCTCGAGGCTTTCCCAGCAGTCTTTCCCAAGAGGCTTTCCCACAGGGCTGTCCTACGTGCCACCGTGGTGTGATTCGATCCTCGGCTTGAAAGTCGAGGCAGTGCAGGGAAAACAGGTTTCCCTGGAATGGACTGAGACATCTGCGGGACTCTGGGAATGGTGGCACGACCCTTGAGTCCCTCTCGCCTTTCAGGTGGAGAGCGCCTCCTCTTGAGATGCAATGGGAACGCCGGGAATTCTTTCTCGACCCTGCAGTGAAAGGATCCCACCTCTCGAGCTAGGAGGCGGCAACGGGGCTCCTCTGGATGTGGGCGGGACGCTCGTGATTCCTCTCGAGTGGAGACAGGTATATCCGGGAACTTCTTGAGTTGCAGGAAAGGTGTGAAGGACCCTTTGGAAGTTCCAGAGGGTAGGTGTGATTAGCCTCGAAACGCCTCAGCAGAAAGGAGCCTGACCTCGCCTGGAGGGGAGAACCTCCTGGATTTTCTCGAGTTGCTTCAGGTGCTCTCGACATATGACGGGTATCTCAGGGACCCGCTCTGGTGGCCTCAGGAAAGGCCAGTCCACATGCGCGTTGCCTGGGGACCTCTCGGGATTCCTCTCCCATCGATGCCAGGACCTAAGACCTTGTGTGGAGTCGGTGCCTGAACCTGAGGATTCCTCTCCAGTGCTGACATGGATCTTGGGTTACTTCTGGAGTCTCCCCAGGGGAGTCAGTCCTCGTCTCGTGTGGGGGCATGCAGGTGCGCTTTCCTTCAGAGCTGTAGCAGCAGTGTCACGCTTCCCTTCGCGTGGAACAAGGGATCTGTGGCTTTCCCTCGAGATTTCCCCACGAGGCTTTCCCACGAGGCTTTCTCTCGAGGCTTTCCCACGAGGCTTTCCCACAGGGCTGACCCACGTGTCACCGTCGTGTGAGTCGATCCTCGTCTTGAACGTCGAGGCAGTGCAGGGAAAACAGGTTTCCCTGGAATGGACTGAGATATCTGGGGGACTCTGGGAATGGTGGCACGACCCTTGGGTTCCTCTCGCCTTTCCTGTGGAGATCGCCTCCTCTTGAGATGCGAGGGGAATGCCGGGAATTCTTTCCCGACCACGCAGTGAAAGGATCCCTCCTCTCGAGCCATGAGGCGGAAACGAGGCTCCTCTGGATGTGGCGGGACTCTCGTGCTTCCTCTCGAGTGGAGCAGGGTATGTCGGGGAACTTCTTGAATTGCAGCAAGGGTGTGAAGGACCCTTTGGAAGTTCCATAGGTTAGGTGTGATTATTCTCGAGACGCCTCAGCGGAAATTGGCCTCATCTCGCCTGGAAGGGAGAACCTCCTGGATTTTCTCGAGTTGCGGCAGGTGCTCTCGACTTACGAAGGGGACCTCAGGGACCCTCTCTGGTGGCCTCAGGAAAGGCCAGTCCCCATGCGAGTTGCTCGGCGGCATCTCGGGATTCCTCTCCCGTCGATGCCCGGGCCTAAGACCTTGTTTGCAGTCGGTGCCGGAACCTGAGGATTCCTCTCCAGTGCTGACATGGATCTTGGGGTACTTCTGGAGTCTCCCCAGGGGAGTCAGTCCTCGTCTCGAGTGGGGGCATGCACGTGCGCTTTCCTCCCTAGCTGTAGCAGCAGTGTCACGCTCCCCTTCGCGTGGATTAAGGGATCTGTGGCTTTCCCTCGAGGCTTTCACATGAGACTTTCCCACGAGGCTTTCCCACAGGGCTGTCCCACGTTCCACCGTCGTGTGTGACGATCCTCGGCTTGAAAGTCGAGGCAGTCAGGGAAAACAGGTTTCCCTGGAATGGACTGAGACATCTGAGGGACTCTGGGAATGGTGGCACAACCCTGGAGTTCCTCTCGCCTTTCCTGTGGAGATCGCCTCCTCTTGAGATGCGCTGGGAACACTGAGAACTCTTTCCCGATCACTGAGGGAAAGGATCCCTCCTCTCGAGCTAGGAGGCGGAAACGGGGCTCCTCTGAATGTGGGCGGGACTCTCGTGCTTCCTCTCGAGTGGAGACGGGTATGTTGGGGATCTTCATGAGTTGCAGCAAGGGTGTGAAGGACCCTTTGGAAGTTCCAGAGGTTAAGTGTGATTAACCTTGAGACACCTCAGCGGAAATGGTCCTCATCTCGCCTGGAAGGGAGAACCTCCTAGATTTTCTCAAGTTGCTGCAGGTGCTCTCTACCTACGATGGGGACCACAGGGACCCGCTCTGGTGGCCTCAGGATCGGCCAGTCCCCATGGGAGTTGCTCGGGGAGACTCACGGGATTCCTCTCCCATCGATGCCGGGGCCTAAGACCTTTGTGGAGTTGGTGCCGTAAAGTGAGGATTCCTCTCCAGTGCTGACATGGATCTTGGAGTACTTCTCGAGTCTACCCAGGGCAGTCAGTCCTCGTCTCGAGTGGGTGCATGCACGTGCGCTTTCCTCCCGAGCTGTAGCAGCAGTGTCACGCTTCCCTTCGCGTGGATCAAGGGATCTGTGGCTTTCCCTCGAGGCTTTCCCACGAGGCTTTCACACAGGGCTGTTCCACGTGCCACCGTGCAGTGAGTCGATGCTCGGCTTGAAAGTCGAGGCAGTGTAGGGAAAACAGGTTTCCCTGGAATGGACTGAGACATCTGGGGGACTCTGGGAATGGTGGCACGACCCTGGAGTTCCTCTCGCCTTTCCTGTTGTTGCGCCTCCTCTTGAGATGCGAGGGGAACGCCGGGAATTCTTTCCGGATAACGCAGGGAAAGGATCATTCCTCTCGAGCTATGAGGCGGAAACGGGCTCCTCTGGATGTGGGCAAGACTCTCGTGCTTCCTCTCGAGTGGAGAGGGGTATTTCGGGGAACTTCTTGAGTTGCAGCTAGGGTTTGAAGGCCCCTTTGTTAGTTCCAGATGCTTGATGATTAGCCTCGAGACGCCTCATCGGATATGGGCCACATCTCGCCTGGAGGAGAGAACCTCCTGGATTTTCTCGAGTTGCAGCTGGAGCTCTCGACTTACGACTTGGACCTCAGAGACACGCTCTGGTGGCCTCATGAAAGGCGAATCCCCAAGCAAGTTGCTCGTGGGCTTTTCGGGATTCCACTCCCGTCGATGCCGGGGCCTAAGACCTTGTGTGGAGTTACTGCCACAACCTGAGGATTCCTCTCCAGTGCCTACATGGATCTTCGGGGACTTCTGGAGTCTCCCCAGGGGCGTCAGACCTCGGCTCGAGTGGGGCATGCACGTGCGCTTTCCTCCCGAGCTGTAGCAGCAGTGTCACGCTTCCCTTCGCATGGATCAATGAATCTGTGGTTATCACTCGAGGCTTTCCCAAGAGGGTTTCCCACGAGGCTTTCCCACAGGGCTGTCCCACGTGCCACCTTGGTGTGAGTCTATCCTTGGCTGGTAAGTCGAGGCAGTGCAGGGAAAACAGTTTTCCCTGGAATGGACTGAGACATCTGGGGGACTCTGGGAATGGTGGCAACACCCTGGAGTTCCTCTCGCCTTTCCTGTGGAGAGCGCCTCCTCTTGAGAAGCGACGGGAACGCTGGGTATTCTTTCCCGACCACGAAAGGAAATGATCCCTCCTCTCGAGCTAGGAGGCGGAAACGGGGTTACTCTGGATGTGAGCGGTACTCTCGTGCTTCCTCTCAAGTGGAGACTGGTATGTCGGGGAACTTCTTAAGTTGCAGCAAGGGTGTGAATCACTCTTTGGAAGTTACAGAGGTTAGGTGTGATTAGCCTCGAGACACCTCAGCAGAAATGGGCCTCATCTCGCCTAAGGGGAAAACCACCTGGATTTTTCTCTAGTTGCGGCAGGTGCTCTCGACTTACGATGGGGACCTCAGGGACCCGCTCTGGTGGCCTCAGGAAAGGTTAGTATCCATGCGAGTTTCTCGGGGTCCTCTCGGACTCCACTCCCGTCGATGCCGGGGCCTAAGTCCTTGTGTGGAGTAGGTGCCGGAACCTGAGGATTCCTCTCCAGTGCTGACATGGATCTTGGGCTACTTCTGGAGTCTCCCAGGGGAGTCTTTCGTCGTCTCGAGTGGGGGCATGTACGTGCGATTTCCTCCCGAGCTGAAGCAGCAGATTCACGTTTCCCTTCCCGTGGATCAAGGGATCTGTGGCTATCCCTCAAGGCTTTCCCACGAGGCTTCTCATAGGTTTGTAGCCACGTGCCACCGTAGTGTGAGTCGTTCCTCGGCATGAAGTCGAGGCAGTGCGGGAAAACAGGTTTCCCTGGA
>NW_017219290.1:0-11474 GCF_001704415.2 Capra hircus | reverse complement strand
AACACTCTTTCAAATGCAGAAGACTAAAGCCCTGAATTGACTTTTTCCAGAAAATGTCAGAAGAGTGGAAAAGCAGAGAAAAAAGCCGGCAGATTTTTGTTGGGGTACGTGCATAGGAACTTCCAGAGGGGTCCCTGAAGTCTGAACACACCATGCCTATGTCAGCTTTCTTCCTCATGACGTTATCACGGGCGGGAGTCCTCATACTGGCTCCCAGCATCAGTCCAATTCAGAGGAACCTGTTTTCCCTGCACTGCCTCGTCTTTCACGCTGAGGATCAACTCACACCACGGTGGCACGAGGAAAAGCCTGTGAGAAAGCCTCGTGGGAAAGCCTCCAGGGAAAGCCACAGATCCCTTGATCCACACGACGGGAAGCGTGACCCTGCTGCTACAGCTCGGGAGGGAAAGCACACGTGCTGCCCTCACTTGAGAGGAGGATTGACTCTCCAGGTGAGACTCCAGAAGAACCCCAATATCCATGTCAGCACTGCTGAGGAAACCTCAGGTTCCGGCCCCGAATCCACACAAGTTTTTCGGCCCGGCATCAACAGGAGAGTTATCAAGAGAAGCCCCCAGCATCTGGCATGGGGACTGGACTTTGATGAAGCACCAGAGCGGGTCCCTGAGGTCCCGTCGTAAGTCGGAGCACCTGCCGCAACTCGAGAAAATCCAGGAGGTTCTCCCCTCCAGGCGAGATGAGGCCCATTTCCAATGAGGTGTCTCGAGGCTAATTACATCTAATCTCTGGAACTTCCAAAGGGTCCTTCACACCCTTGCTGCAACTCAAGAAGTTCCCCGACATTCCCATCTCCACTCGAGAGGAAACACGAGGGTCCTGCCACATCCAGAGTAGCCCCCGTTTCATCCTCCTAGCTAGAGATGAGGGATCCTTTCCCTGCTTGGTCGGGAAAGAACTTCCGGCATTCCGTCGCATCTCAGGTGGAGGCGCTCTCCACAGGAAGGAGAGAGGAACTCCATGGTCGTGCCACCATTCCAAGCGTCCCCAGATGTCTCAGTCCATTCCAGAGGATCTTGTTTTTACAGAGTGCTTAAACTTTCATGCCGAGGATCGCTCACACCACGGTGGCACGGGGGACAGCCCTGTGGGAAAGCCTCGTGGGAAATCCTCTAGGAAAAGCCTAGAGGAAAAGCCACAGATCCATTGATCCACGCGACGGGAAGCATGACACTGCTGCTACAGCTCGGGAGGAAAGAGCATGCACATGCCCCCACTCGAGACGAGGACTGATTCCCCTTGGGAGACTTCAGAAGTATCCCAAAAACATGTCAGCACTGGAGAGGAATACTCAGGTTCTGGCCCCCACTCCACCGAAGGTCTTGGGCCCCGGCATCTACCGGTGAGGAATCCCGAGAGGCCCTCTAGCAACTCGCATGGGGACTGGTCTTCCTAAGGCCAACAGAACGGGTCCCTGAGGTCCCCGTCGTAAGTCGAGAGCACCTGCCCACAACTCGAGAAAATGAAGGAGATTCTCCCCTTCAGGCGAGATGAGGGCCCATTTCCACTGAGACGTCTCGAGGCTAATCACACCTAACCTCTGGAACTTCCAAAGGGTCCTTCACACCCTTGTTGCAACTCAAGAAGATCCAGAAGAGACCCGTCGCCACTACATAGGAATCACCAGGGTACCACCCACATCCAGAGGAGCCCCAAATTCCCCCTCCTAGCTCAATGTGAGGGATGCTTTCCCTGATTGGCCGGGAAAGAATTCCTGTCGTACCTGTCGCATCTCAAGAGGAGGCACGCTCCACAAGAAAGGTGAGAGGAACTCCAGGGTCGTTCCACCATTCCAAGAGTCCCCCAGATGAACTCAGTCCTTTCCAGAGGAACTTGTTTACCCTGCACTGCCTCGACGTTCACGCGGAGGACCGACTCACACGATGGTGGCACGTGGGACAGCCCTGTGGGAAAGCCTCGTGGGAAAGCCACGTGGGAAAGCCTCGAGGGAAAACAAGAAACCCTTTGATCAACCCAACGGGAAAATTGACTCTGCTCCTAATGCTCGGGAGAAAAGCGCACGTGCATGCCCCCATTGGAGACGAAGATGACTCCCCTGTGGAGACTCCAGTAGTACCCCAAGATCCATTTCAGCACTGGAGAGGAAACCTCAGGTTCGGGCACCGATTCCAAAAAAGGTCTTAGGCCCCGTCATCGACCGGAAGAGGAATCCCGAGAGGCCCACTTAGCAACTCGCAAGTCGACTGGCATTACCTGAGCGGACCAGAGCGGGTTACATAAGTCCCGGTCGTAACTGGAGAGCACCTGCTGAAACTCGAGAAAACCCAGGAGGTTCTCCCCTGCAGTCGAGATGAGGCCCATTTCCGCTGAGACGTCTCGAGTCTAATCACACCTAACCTCTGGAACTTCCAAAGGGTCCTTCACACCCTTGCTGCAACTCAAGAAGATCCCCTACATACCTCTCTCCACTCGAGAGGAAGAACGAGAGTCCCGCCCACATCCAGAGGAGCCCCGTTTCCGCCTCCTAGCTCGAGAGGAGGGATCCTTTCCCTGCATGGTCAGGAAAGAACTCCCGGCGTTCCTGTCTCATCTCAAGAGGAGGCGCTCTCCACAGGAAAGGCGAGAGGAACTCCAGGGTCGTGCCACCATTCCCAGAGTCCCCCAGATGTCTCAGTCCATTCCAGGGAAACCTGTTTTCCCTGCACTGCCTCGACTTTCAAGCCGAGGATCGACTCACACCACGGTGGCACGTGGGACAGCCCCTGTGGGAAAGCCTCGTGGGAAAGCCTCGTGGGAAAGCCTCGAGGGAAAGCCACAGATCCCTTGATCCAAGCGAAGGGAAGCGTGACAGTTCTGCTACAGCTCGGGAGGAAAGCGACACGTGCATGCCCCCACTCGAGACGAGGACTGACATCCCCTGGGAGACTCCAGAAGTACCGTAAGATGCCATGTCAGCACTGGAGAGGAATCCTCACGTTCCGGCACCGACTCCACACAAGGTCTTAGGCCCCAGGCGTCGAACGGGAGAGGAATCCCGAGAGGCCCCCGAGCAACTCGCATGGGGACTGGCCTTTCCTGAGGCCACCAGAGCGGGTCCCTGTGGTCCCCGTCGTAAGTCAAGAGCACCTGCCGAAACTCGAGAAAATCCAGGAGGTTCTCCCCTCCAGGCGAGATGAGGCCCATTTCCGCTCAGGCGTCTCGAGGCTAATCACACCTAACCCTGGAACTTCCAAAGGGTCCTTCACACCCTTGCTACAACTCAAGAAGTTCCCCACATACCTGACTCCACTCGAGAGGAAGCACGAGAGTCCCGCCCACATCCAGAGGAGCCCCGTTTCCGCCTCGTACCTCGCGGTCAGGGTATCCTTTCCCTGCTATGTTCCGGGAAAGAATTCCCGGTGTTCCCGTCGCATCTCAAGAGGAGGCGCTCTCCACAGGAAAGGCGAGAGAAACTCCAGTGTCGTGCCATCATTCAAGAGTCCCCCAGATATCTCAGTGTGCCGGGGTCCAGCCCCGCTGGATCCAGGGAATTCGATGGATGGACGGCGTTGACGTGGAAAGTCTTGTGTATTATTAATGTAAGATGAGATTAAGAAATTATAGGGTAGTAAGAAGATTAACTGGAGGAAAAAGGCTGAATAGCTAGGTTTACGCGGAAGGCCAATAAAATTCCCGACAAGGAATTTTCTGGCGGACTCTGGGAATGGTGGCACGACCCTCGAGTTCCTCTTGCCTTTCCTGTGGAGAGCGCCTCCTCTTGAGATGCGCCGGGAACGCGGGAATTCTTTCCCGACCACGCAGGGAAAGGATCCCTCCTCTCGAGCTAGGAGGCGGAAACGGGGCTCCTCTGGATGTGGGCGGGACTCTCGTGCTTCCTCTCGAGCGGAGACGGGTATGTCGGGGAACTTCTTGAGTTGCAGCAAGGGTGTGAAGGACCCTTTGGAAGTTCCAGAGGTTAGGTGTGATTAGCCTCGAGACGCCTCAGCGGAAATGGCCTCATCTCGCCTGGAGGGGAGAACCTCCTGGATTTTCTCGAGTTGCGGCAGGTGCTTTCGACTTTCGACGGGGACCTCAGGGACCCGCTCTGGTGGCCTCAGGAAAGGCCAGTCCCCATGCAAGTTGCTCGGGGGCCTCTGCGTGATTCCTCTACCCGTCGATGCCGGGGCCTAAGATCTTGTGTGGAGTCGGTGCCTGAACGTGAGGATTCCTCTCCAGTGCTGACATGGATATTGGAGTACTTCTGGAGTCTCCCAAGTGATGTCAGTCCTCGTCTCGAGTTGGGGGCATTCAAGTGCCCTTTTATCCCGAACTGTAGCAGCAGTGTCGCCCTTCCCTTCGCTTGGATCAAGGGATCTGTGGCTTTCTCTTGAGGCTTTCCCACGAGGCTTTCCCACAGGGCTGTCCCACGTGCCACCGTGGTGTGAGTCGATCCTCGGCTTCAAAGTCGAGGCAGTGCAGGGAAAACAGTTTTCCCTGGAATGGACTGAGACATCTGGGGACTCTGGAATGGTGGCACGACCCTGGAGTTCTTCTCGCCTTTCCTGTGGAGAGCGCCTCCTCTTGAGATGCGAACGGGAACGCGGGGAATTCTTACCCCACCTCGCAGGGAAAGGATCCCTCCTCTCGAGCTTGGAGGCGGAAACAGGTCTCCTCTGGATGTGGGCGGGACTCTCGTGCTTCCTCTCGAGTGGAGACGGGCAAGTCGGGGAACTTCTTGAGTTGCAGCAAGGGTGAGAAGGACCCTTTGGAAGTACCAGATGTTAGATGTGATTAGCCTCGAGACGCCTCAGCGGAAATGGGCCTAATCTCGCCTGGAGGGGAGAACCTCCTGCATTTCCTCGAGTTGCGGCAGGTGCTCTCGACTTACAACAGGGACCTCAGGTAACAGCTCTGGTGGCCTCAGGAAAGGCCAGTCCCCATTCGAGTTGCTCGGGGGCCTCTCGGGATTCCTCTCCCGTCGATGCCGGGGCCTAAGACCTTGTGTGGAGTCGGTGCCGGAACCTGAGGATTCCTCTCCAGTGCTGACATGGTTTGGGGTACTCCTGGAGTCTCCCCAGGGGAGTCAGTCCATGTCTCGAGTGATGGCATGCACGTGCACTTTCCTCCCGAGCTGTAGGAGCAGTGTGGCGCTTCCCTTCGAGTGGATCAAGGGATCTGTGGCTTTCCCTCGAGGCTTTCCCACGAGGCTTTCCCACGAGGCTTTCCCACAGGGCTGTCCCACGTGCCACCGTGGTGTGAGTCGATCCTCGGCTTCAAAGTCGAATAAGTGCAGGGAAAATAGTTTTCCCTGGAATGGACTGAGACATCTGGGGGACTCTGGGAATGGTGGCACGACCCTGGAGTTCCTCTCGCCTTTCTTTGGAGAGCGCCTCCTCTTGAGATGCGACGGAACGCGGGGAATTCTTTCCCCACCTCGGCAGGGAAAGGATCCCACCTCTCGAGCTAGGAGGCGGAAACGGGGCTCCTCTGGATGTGGCGGGACTCTCGTGCTTCCTCTCGAGTGGAGACGGGTATGTCGGGGAACTTTTTGAGTTGCAGCAAGGGTGTGAAGGACCCTTTGGAAGTTCCAGATGTTAGATGTGATTAGCCTCCAGACGCCTCAGCGGAAATGGGCCTCATCTCGCCTGGAGGGGAGAACCTCCTGCATTTTCTCGAGTTGCGGCAGGTGCTCTCGACTTACAACAGGGACCTCAGGGACCCGCTCTGGTGGCCTCTGGAAAGGCCAGTCCGCCTGCGAGTTGCTCGGGGGACTCTCGGGATTCCTCTCCCGTCGATGCCGGGGCCTAAGACCTTCTGTGGAGTCGGTGCCGGAACCTGAGGATTCCTCTCCAGTGCTGACATGGATCTTGGGGAACTTCTGGAGTCTCCCCAGGGGAGTCAGACCTCATCTCGATTGGGGCCATGCACGTGCGCTTTCCTCCCTAGCTGTAGCAGCAGTGTTGCGCTTCCCTTCGCGTGGATCAAGGGATCTGTGGCTTTCCGTCGAGACTTTCTTTCGAGGCTTTCCCACAGGGCTGTCCCACGTGCCACCGTGGTGTGAGTTGATCCTCGGCTTGAAAGTCGAGGCAGTGCAGGGAAAACAGGTTTCCCTGGAATGGACTGAGACATCTGGGGACTCTGGGAATGGTGCCACGACCCTTGAGTCCCTCTCGCCTTTCCTGTGGAGAGCGCCTCCTCTTGAGATGCGACGGGAACGCCGGGAATTCTTTCCCGACCCCGCAAGGAAAGGATCCCTCGTCTGCAGCTATGAGGCGGAAAAGGGTCTCCTCTGGATGAAGGCTGGGACGCTCGGTCTTCCTCTCGAGTGGAGATGGGAATGTCGAGGAACTTCTTGAGTTGCAGCAAGGGTGTGAAGGACCCTTTGGAAGTTCCAGAGGTTAGGTGTGATTAGCCTCGAGATGCCTCAGTAGAAGCGAGCCTCACCTCGCCTGGAGGGGAGAATCTCCTGGATTTTCTCGAGTTGCGGCAGGTGCTCTCAACTTACGACGGGGACCTCAGGGACGCACTCTGGTGGCCTCAGGAAATGCCAGTCCCCATGCGAGTTGTTCGGGGGCCTCTCGGGATTCCACTCCCATCGATGCCAGAGCATAAGGCCTTGTGTGGAGTCGGTGCCGGAACCTGAGGATTTCTCTCCAGTGCTGATATGGATCTTGGGGAACTTCTGGAGTCTCCCCAGGGGAGTCAGAACTCGTCTCGAGTGGGGGCATGCACGTGCGCTTTCCTCCCGAGCTGTAGCAGCAGGGTCACGCTTCCCTTCGCGGTGGATCAAGGGATCTGTGGCTTTCCCTCGAGGCTTTCCCACGAGGCTTTCCCACGAGGCTTTCCCACAGGGGTGTCCCACGCGCCACCGTGGTGTGAGTCGAAAATCGGCTTGAAAGTCGAGGCAGTGCAGGGAAAACAGGTTTCCCTGGAATGGACTGAGACATCTGGGGGACTCTGGGAATGGTGGCACGACCCTGGCAGTTCCTCTCGCCTTTCCTGTGGAGAGTGCCTCCTCTTGAGATGCGACGGGAACGCCGGGAATTCTTTCCCGACCACGCAGGGAAAGGATCCCTCCTCTCGAGCTAGGAGGCAGAAACGGGTCTCCTCTGGATGTGGGCAGGAGTCTCGTGCTTCCTTTGGAGTGGAGCCGGGTAAGTCGGGGAACTTCTTGAGTTGCAGCAAGGGTGTGAAGGACCCTTTGGAAGTTCCAGAGTTTAGGTGTGATTAGCCTCGAGAAGTCTCAGCGGAAATGGGCCTCATCTCGCCTGGAGGGGAGAACCTCCTGGATTTTCTCGAGTTGCGGCAGGTGGTCTCGACTTACGTACGGGGATCTCAGGGACCCGCTCTGGTGGCCTCAGGAAAGGCCAGTCCCCATGCGAGTGGCTCGGGGGCCTCTCGGGATTCCTCTCCCGTTGATGCCGGGGCCTAAGATCTTGTGTGGAGTCGGTGCCGGAACCTGAGGATTCCTCTCCACTGCTGACATGGATCTTGGGGTACTTCTGGAGTCTCCCCAGGGGAATCAGTCCTCGTCTCGAGTGGGGGCATGCACGTGCGCTTTACTCTCGTGCTGTAGCAGCAGGGTCGCGCTTCCCTTCGCGAGGATCAAGGGATCTGTGGCTTTCCCTCGAGGCTTTCCCACGAGGCTTTCCCACGAGGCTTTCCCACAGGGCTGTCCCAAGTGCCACCGAGGTGTGAGTGGATCCTCGGCTTCAAAGTCGAGGCAGTGCAGGGAAAACAGGTTTCCCTGGAACGGACTGAGACATCTGGGGGACTCTGGGAATGGTGGCACGACCCTGGATTTCCTCTCGCCTTTCCTGTGGAGAGCGCCTCCTCTTGAGATGCGACAGGAACGCGGGGAATTCTTTCCCCACCACGCAGGGAAAGGATCCCTCCTCTCGAGCTAGGAGTCGGAAACGGGTCTCCTCTGGATGTGGGCGGGACTCTCGTGCTTCCTCTCGAGTGGAGACGGGTATGTCGGGGAACTTCTTGAGTTGCCAGCAAGGGTGTGAAGGACCCTTTGGAAGTTCCAGATGTTAGATGTGATTAGCCTCAAGACGCCTCAGCGGAAATGGGCCTCATCTCGCCTGGAGGGGAGAACCTCCTGCATTTTCTCGAGTTGCGGCAGGTGCTCTCGACTTACGACAGGGACCTCAGGGACCCGCTCTGGTGTCCTCAGGAAAGGCCAGTCCGCATGCGAGTTGCTCGGGGGCCTCTCGGGATTCCTCTCCCGGTGATGCCGGGGCCTAAGATCTTGTGTGGAGTCGGTGCCGGAACCTGAGGATTCCTCTCCAGTGCTGACATGGATCTTGGGGTACTTCTGGAGTCTCCCCAGGGGAGTCAGTCCTCGTCTCGAGTGAGGGCATGCACGTACGATTTCCTCCTGAGCTGTAGCAGCAGTGTCACGCTTCCCTTCGCGTGGATCAAGGGATCTGTGGACTTTCCCTCGAGGCTTTCCGATGAGGCTTTCCCACGAGGCTTTCCCACAGGGCTGTGCCACGTGCCACCATGGCGTGAGTTGATCCTCGGCTTGAAAGTCGAGGCAGTGCAGGGAAAACAGGTTTCCCTGGAATGGTCTGAGACATCAGGGGAGACTCTGGGAATGGTGGCACAACCCTGGAGTTCCTCTCGCCTTACCTGTGGAGAGCGCCTCCTCTTGAGATGCGACGGGAACAACGGGAATTCTTTCCCGACCACGCAGGGAAAGAATCCCTCCTCTCGAGATAGGAGGCAGAAACGGGGCTCCTCTGGATGTGGGCGGGACTCTCGTGCTTCCTCTCGAGTGGAGACGGGTATGTCTGGGAACTTCTTGACTTGCAGCAAGGGTGTGAAGAACCCTTTGTAAGTTCCAGATCTTAGATGTGATTAGCCTCAAGACGCCTCAGCGGAAATGGGCCTCATCTCGCCTGGAGGGGAGAACCTCCTTGATTTTCTCGAGTTGCGGCAAGTGCTCTCGACTTACGACGGGACCTCAGGGACACTCTCTGGTGGCCTCAGGAAACGCTAGTCCCCTTGCGAGTTGCTCGGGGGCCTCTCGGGATTCCTCTCCCGTCGATGTCGGGGCCTAAGACCTTGTGTGGAGTCGGTGCCAGAACCTGAGGATTCATTTCCAGTGCTGACATGGATCTTGGGGTACTTCTGGAGTCTCCCCAGGGGAGTCAGTCCTCGTCTCAAGTGGGGGCAGGGACATGAGCTTTCCCCCCCGGTCTGTAGCAGCAGTGTGGCGATTCCCTTCGCGTGGATCAAGGGATCTGTGGCTTTCCCTCGAGGCTTTCCCACGAGGCTTTCCCACAGGGCTGTCCACGTGCCACCATGGTGTGAGTCGATCCTCTGCTTGAAAGTCGAGGCAGTGCAGGGAAAACAGTTTTCCCTGGAATGGACTGAGACATCTGGGGGACTCTGGGAATGGTGGCACAACCCAGGAGTTCCTCTCGCCTTTCCTGTGGAGAGCAACTCCTCTTGAGATGCGACGGGAACAACGGGAATTATTTCCCGACCACGAAGGGAAAGGATCCCTCCTCTCGAGCTAGGAGGCAGAAACGCGGGCTCCTCTGGATGTGGGCGGGGACTCTCGTGCTTCCTCTCGAGTGGAGACGGGTATGTCGGGGGAACTTCTTGAGTTGCAGCAAGGGTGTGAAGGACCCTTTGGAAGTTCCAGAGGTTAGGTGTGATTAGCCTCGAGAAGCATCTGCAGAAATGGTCCTCATCTCGCCTTAAGGGGAGAACCTCCTGGATTTTTTGGAGTTGCGGCAGCTGCTCTCGACTTACGACGGGGACCTCAGGGACCCGCTCTGGTGGCCTCAGGAAAGGCCAGTCCCCATGCGAGTTGCTCGCGGGCCTCTCGGGATTCCTCTCCCGTCAATGCCGGGGCCTAAGACCTTGTGAGGAGTCGGTTCCGGAACCTGAGGATTCCTCTCCAGTGCTGACATGGATCTTGGGGTACTTCTGGAGTCTCCCCAGGGGAGTCAGTCCTCGTCTCGATTGGGGGGCAAGCACGAGCGCTTTCCTTCCTAGCTGTAGCAGCAGTGTCACGCTTCCCTTTGCGTGGATCAAGGGATCTGTGGCTTTCCCAAGAGGCTTTCCCACAGGGCTTTCCCACAGGGCTGTCCCACGTGCCACCGTGGTGTGAGTCGATCCTCGGCTTGAAACTCGACGCAGTGCAGGGAAATAGGTTTCCCTAGAATGGACTGAAACATCTGGGGGACTCAGGGAATGGTGGCACGACCTGGAGTTCCTCTCGCCTTTCCTGTAGAGAGCGCCTCCTCTTGAGATGCGACGGAACCGGGATATTTTCCCGACACGCAGGGAAAGGATCCCTCCTCTTGAGCTAGGAGGAGGAAACGGGCCCCTCTGGATGTGGCCGGGACTCTCGTGCTTCCTCTCGAGTGGCAGACGGTATGTTGGGGAACTTCTTGAGTTGCAGCAAGGGTGTGAAGGACCCTTTAAAAGTTCAGATGTTAGATGTGATTAGCCTCGAGACGCCTCAGCGGAAATGGGCCTCATCTCGCCTGGAGGGGAGAACCTCCTGGATTTTCTCGAGTTGCGGCAGGTGCTATCGACTTATGACGGGGACCTAAGGGACACGCTATGGTGGCCTCTGGAAAGGCCAGTCCCCATGCGAGTTGCTCGGGGGCCTCACGGGATTCCTCTCGCGTCGATGCCGGGGCCTAAGACCTTGTGTGGAGTCGGTGCCGTAACCTGAGGATTTCGCTCAAGTACTGACATGGATCTTGGGTACTTCTGGAGTCTCCCCAGGGGAGTCAGTCCTCGTGTCGAGTGGGGCATGCACATGCGCCTTACTCTCCAGCTGTAGCAGCAGTGTCACGCTTCCCTTCCAGTGGATCAAGGGATCTGTGGCTTTTCCCTCGAGGCTTTCCCACGAGGCTTTCCCACAGGGCTGTCCCACGTGCCACCGTGGCGTGGGTCGATCCTCGGCTTGAAAGTCGAGGCAGTTCAGGGAATACAGGTTTCCCTGCAATGGACTGAGACCTCTGGGGACTCTGGGAATGGTGGCACGACCCTGGAGTTCCTCTCGCCTTTCCTGTGGAGAGCGCCTCCTCTTGACATGCGACGGGGAACGCCGGGAATTCTTTCCCGACGACGCAGGAAAGGATCCCTCCTCCTGAGCTAGGAGGCGGAAACGGGGCTCCTCTGGATGTGGGCGGGACTCTCGTGCTTCCTCTTGATTGGAGTCGGGAATGTTGCGGAACTTCTTGAGTTCCAGCAAGGGTGTGAAGGACCCTTTGGAATGTTCCAGAGTTTAGGTGTGATTAGCCTCGAGACGCCTCAGCGGAAATGGGCCTCATCTCGTCTGGAGGGGAGAACCTCCTGGATTTTCTCGAGTTGCGGCAGGTGCTCTCGACCTACGACGGGGACCTCAGGGACCCGCTCTGGTGGCCTCCCTCAGGGAAAGGCCAGTCCCTTGCCCGAGTTGCTTCGGGCGGACACCTCCCGTCGTCGTGCGACACCGGTGCGTGCGGGGAGCAATAAATGGTAACCTTTATCTACTCGTGTTT
>NW_017219289.1:0-11474 GCF_001704415.2 Capra hircus | reverse complement strand
GCGGGAGTGTGCTTGCATTGACATCACTGGCTGCCTACCTGGCTCAGCTCCTCAAGGGGCCTTTCTCTCCTGGTAGGCCCTATGTCCCCTTTGGGAGAGGGTGGTGCCTCTTCCCTCCACACTGCCAAAGGGTGGAGGTGGAGCAAACTCGTTCTCTTCCGAGGTAAAAAAAAAAAAAAACAAATTGGATGGATTTTTAAGCTCTTGCTATGCTGCACCCCTCCAGGACCCACTCGAGCAAAACAGGTGCCTGTGGCCCCTAGGTCGGGTATGCAGGTTCACACACTGGGTGGGATCCGTCAAAGCCAAGAATTTTCCTGACAGACCTAGGCTCACTAGAGCTCTCCTCCAGAGGAAAGGGGACAGAAAAGACGTGTGTGTGGAGGTGGCTCTGCCTTTCCAGGTCCCAATCTCAGGGATAACTGCCCCTAAGAAAGGAACTGCTGCTGCTGCTGCTGCTAAGTTGCTTCAGTCGTGTTCGACTCTGTGCGACGCCATAGACGGTAGCCCACTAGGCTCCCCCGTCCCTGGGATTCTCCAGGCAAGAACAGTAAGTGGGTTGCCATTGCCTTCTCCAATGCATGAAAGTGAAAATGAAAGTGCAGTCGCTCAGTCGCGTCCGACCTCAGCGACCCCACGGACTGCAGCCTACCAGGCTTCTCCGTCCATAGGATTTTCTGAAAGGAACTGCAAGAAGCGCTTTTCCAGGAGGCTGGGAAAGGGAGTTCGCAGGATGTGGGGAAAGAGAGCCTCCTTCGAGGAAGAATAGGCGGCCACTTGTTTTGTGTTGCAAACCTCTATTTGGAAGGAACAGGTTAGCTTATACAAAGGGAGACCTCCAGATCTGCTCAGAGGACCAAAGTTGCAGAGGCAGGTCGGTGTATTTTCCCTTCACTTTGCGATCCTTGCAAAGACATTCCTTGCTGATAGATGATTCAGCAAGGGCCTTTGAGACTGTTGTTTTCTTTCCTAGGTTCAAAGATTCCTTCAGTTCCTAATATAGATATCCTAGAAATTATCTGACATCCGTGAAAATCTGATATGTCCTGGTCAAATGCTGTCAGTTATAATTCCAGTTATCATATTAAAGCATTTCAAGTCGCAGCAGTGACCAGATTACATTGTCAATTTCTATTTAATCAGGTTTTAACCATGTCCTCTATGGTTTCACACTGATGCCTTTGCAGAAATACTGCTACTTCAAGATATATGGAATATACTTTTTTAAGCTTACCGATAATTTGTTTGTTTGTTTGTTTGTCTTCTGGTAAGCTGGTACCAGATGGAATTTAGTCTCCTCTCTAGGTTAAGAGAACAAAGTTTTCTTAGAATGCAATTTTTGATAACAGACTATGGATTTCTTTACCTTTCATTGATTTATAATTGTTTTCATCATCTGTTTTTTTACTTCGGTAAAGTAAATAAGCCTTATTTAAGATTTTGGTACATGTAGGATGGACTAAGCTTTCCCCACTCTTGCAAGTTCCCTTAACCCTTCAGATTCTTCTCGTGGGACCAAGATCTCACTTTCCTCCAGAGGGACAATCCAAGCTTTTTATTAGTTGATCTGCCCCTGACATCAGAGTCCATTTGAGCACGAGTTGGCCTATAATTTAGGCATGAAACTATGACTACATAAAGAAAAGGTGACTTTATGATTCAGGGATGGCCATGATATGCCTTGCACTTCAGAGAAAATGGGTTAAAATGATTTTTTTTTCTTCAAAACTGCACAGCCAGTTCTTTCAGCATATGCAATTGAAAACATCTAGTCATTAGGTCAGTTTTCATTCCAATCCCAAAGAAAGGCAATGACAAAGAATATTCAAGCTGCTGCACAATTGCACTCATCTCACACACTAGTAAAGTAATGCTCAAAATTCTCCAAGTTCACATGAACTGTGAACTTCCAAATGTTCAAGAGGGATTTAAAACATGCAGAGAAACCAGAGATCAAACTGCCAACATCCACTGGATCATTGAAAAAGCAAGAGAGTTCCAGAAAAAAAGACATCTATTTCTGCTTTATTGACTATGCCAAAGCCTTTGACTGTGTGGATCACAATAAACTGGGAAAAATTCTGAAAGAGATGGGAATACCAGACCACCTGACCTGTCTCTTGAGAAACCTGTATGCAGGTCAGGAAGAAACAGTTCGAACTGGACATGGAACAACAGACTGGTTCTAACTAGGAAAAGGAATATGTCAAGGCTCTATATTGTCACCCTGCTTATTTAACTTATATGCAAACTACATCATGAGAAACACTGGGCTGGAGGAAGCACATGCTGGAATCCAGATTGCTGGGAGAAATATCAATAATCTCAGATATGCAGATGACACCACCCTTATGGCAGAAAGTGAAGAAGAACTAAAGAGTCTCCAGATGAAAGTGAAAGAGGAGAGTGAAAAAGTTAGCTTAAAGCTCAGCATTCAGAAAACTAAAATCATTGCATCCAGTCTCATCACTTCATGGCAAATAGATGGGAAAACAGAGGTCAGGAGTTCCAGAGGTCAAGTGTGATTAGCCTCGAGACACCTCAGTGGAAACGGGCCTCATCTCGCCTGCAGGGGAGAACCTCCTGGATTTTACCGAGTTGCGGCAGGTGCTCTTGACTTACGACGGGGACCTCATGGACCCACTCTGGTGACCTCAGGAAAGGCCAGTCCCCATGCGAGTTGCTAGAGGGTCTGTCGCTGTTCCTCTCCCGTCGATGCCAGGGCCTAAGACCTTCTGTGGAGTCGGGGCCGGAACCTGAGGATTCCTCTCCAGGGCTGACATGCATCTTGGGGTATTTCTGGATTCTCCCAGGGGAGTCAGTTCTCGTGTCGAGTAGGGGCATGCACGTGCGCTTTCCTCCCTTGCTGTAGCAGCAGTGTCACGCTTCCCGTCGCGTGGATCAAGGGATCTGTGGCTTTCCCTCGAGGCTGTCCCACGAGGCTTTCCCACAGGGCTGTCCCACGTGTCACCGTGGTGTGAGTCGATCCTCGGCATGAAAGTCGAGGCAGTGCTGGGAAAACAGGTTTCCCTGGAATGGACTGAGACATCTGGGGGACTCGTTGAATGGTGGCACGACCCTGGAGTTCCTCTCGCCTTTCCTATGGAGAGCGCCTCCACTTGAGATGCGTCGGGAACGCCGGGAATTTTTTCCCGACCACGCAGGGAAAGGATCCCTCCTCTCGAGCTAGGAGGCAGAAACGGGGCCCCTCTGGATGAGGGGGGGCACTCGTGCTTCCTCTCGAGTGGAGACGGGTATGTCGGGGAACTTCTTGAGTTGCAGCAAGGTTGTGAAAGACCCCTTGGAAGTTCCAGAGGTTAGATGTGATTAGCCTCGAGACGCCTCAGCGGAAATGGGCCTCGTCTCGCCTGGAGGGGAGAACCTCCTGGATTTTCTCGAGTTGCGGCAGGTGCTCTCGACTTACGACGGGGACCTCAGGACCAGACTGGTGGCTTCAAGAAAGGCCAGTCCCCATGTGCGTTGCTCGGGGGCCTCTTGGGATTACTCTCCTGTCGATGCCGGGGCCTAAGACCTTGTGTGGAGTCGGTGACGGAACCTGAGGATTCCTCTCCAGTGCTGACATGGATCTTGGGGTACTTCTGGAGTCTCCCAGGGGAGTCAGTCCTCGTCTCGAGTGGGGGCATGCACGTGCGC
Source organism: Capra hircus (assembly GCF_001704415.2). NCBI lineage: Eukaryota > Metazoa > Chordata > Mammalia > Artiodactyla > Bovidae > Capra > Capra hircus. The sequence continues at coordinate 7,820 of NW_017219289.1, read as the reverse complement.
TTTCCTCCCGAGCTGTAGCACAGTGTCACGCTTCCCTTTGCGTGGATCATGCGATCTGTGGCTTTCCCTCGAGGCTTTCCCATGAGGCTTTCCCACGAGGCTTTCCCACAGGGCTGTCCCACGTGCCACCGTGGTGTGAGTCAATCCTCGGCTTGAAAGTCGAGGCAGTGCAAGGAAAACAGGTTTCCCTGAATGGACTGAGACATCTGGGGGACTCTGGGAAAGGTGGCACGACCCTGGAGTTCCTCTCGCCTCCTGTGGAGAGCGCCTCCTCTTGAAATGCGACGGGAACGCCGGGAATTCTTTCCCGTGGAAAGGATTCCTCCTCTCGAGCTAGGAGGCGGAAACGGGGCTCCTCTGGATGTGGGCAGAACTCTCGTGCTTCCTCTCGAGTGGAGACGGGTATGTCGGGGAATTTCTGAGTTGCAGCAAGGACCCTTTGGAAGTTCCAGAGGTTAGGTGTGATTAGCCTCGAGACAGCGGAAATGGGCCTCATCTCGCCTGGAGGGGAGAACCTCCTGGATTTTCTCCAGTTGCGGCAGGTGTTCTCGACTTACGACCTCAGGGAGCCTGTGCGACTTGGGATTCCTCTCCCTTCGATGCCAGGGCCTAAGACCTTGTGTGGAGTCGGTACCGAAACCTGAGGATTCGTCTCCAGTGCTGACATGGATCTTGGGGTACTTCTGCAGTCTCCCCAGGGGAGTCAGTCCTTGTCTCGAGTGGGGCATGCACGTGCGCTTTCCTCCCGAGCTGTAGCAGCAGTTTCGCGCTTCCCCTGGCGTGGATCAAGGGATCTGTGGCTTTCCCTCGAGGCTTTCCCTTGAGGCTTTCCCACGAGGCTTTCCCACAGGGCTGTCTCACGTGCCACCGTGGTGTGAGTCAATCCTCCTCTTGAAAGTCGAGGCAGTGCAGGGAAAACAGGTTTCCCTGGAATGGACTGAGATATCTGGGGGTCTCTGGGAATGGTGGCATGAACCTGGAAATCCTCTCGCCTTTCATGTGGAGAGCGCCTCCGCTTGAGATGCGACGGGAACGCAGGGAATTCTATCCCGACTCGCAGGGAAAGGATCCCTCCTCTCGAGCTAGGAGGCGGAAACGGGGCTCCTCAGGATGTGGGGGAACTTTCGTGCTTCCTCTCGAGTGGAGACTGGTATGTCGGGGAACTTCTTGAGTTGCAGCAGGGTGTGAAGGACCTTCTGGAGTCTCTCCAGGGGAGTCAGTCCTCGTCTCGAGTGGGGGCACGCACGTGCGCTTTCCTCCCGAGCTGTAGCAGCAGTGGCGCTCTTCCCTTCGCGTGGATCAAGGGATCTGTGGCTTTCAATTGAGGCTTTCCCACGAGCCTTTCCCAGGAGGCTTTCTCACAGGGCTCTCCCACCTGCCACCGTGGTATGAGTCGATCCTCGGCTGGAAAGTCGAGGCAGTGCACGGAAAACAGGTTTCCCTGGAATGGACTGAGACATCTGGGGGACTCTGGGAATGGTGGCACGACCCTGGAGTTCCTCTCGCCTTTCCTGTGGAGAGCGCCTCCTCTTGAGATGCGACGGGAACGCGGGAATTCTTTCCCGACCACGCAGGGAAAGGATCCCTCCTCTCGAGCTAGAAGCCGGAAACGGGGCTACTCTGGATGTGGGCAGAACTCTCGTGCTTCCACTAGAGTGGAGACGGGTATGTCGGGGAACTTCTTGATTTGCAGCAAGGGTGTGGATGACTCTTTGGAAGTTCTAAAGGTTAGGTGTGATTAGCCTCGAGACGCCTCAGCGGAAATGGGCCTCATTTCGCCTAGACGGGGGAACCTCCTGGATTTTCTCGAGTTGCAGCAGGTGCTCTCGACTTATGTCGGGGACCTCAGGGACCTGCTCTGGTGGCCTCAGGAAAGGCCAGTCCCCAAGCAAGTTGCTCGGGGCCTCTAGAGATTCCTCTCCCGTCGATGCCGGGGCCTAAGACCCTGTGTGGAGTCGGTGCCGGAACCTGAGGATTGCTCTCCAGTGCTGATATCGATATTGGGGTACTTCTGGAGTCTCCCCAGGGGAGTCAGTCCTCGTCTCGAGTGGGGGCATGCACCTGCTCTTTCCTCCCGAGCTGTAGCAGCAGTGTCACGCTTCCCGTCGCGTGGATCATGGGATCAGCGACTTTCCCTCGAGGCTTTCCCATGAGGCTTTCCCAAGAGGCTTACCCACAGGGCTGTTCCACGTGCCACCGTGGTGTGAGTCGATCCTCGGTTTGAAAGTCGAGGCAGTGCAGGGAAAACAGCTTACCCTGGCATGGACTGAGACATTTGCGGGACACTGGGAATGGTCGCACTACCCTGGAGTTCCTCTCGCCTTTCCTGTGGGAGTGCCTCCTCTTTAGATGCGACGGGAACGCCGGGAATTCTTTCCCGATCACGCAGGGAAAGGATCCCTCCTCTCCAGCTATGAGGCGGAATCGGGGCTCCTCTGGATGTGGGCGGGACTCTGGTGCTTCCTCTCGAGTGGAGACGGGTATGTCGGGGAACTTCTTGAGTTGCAGCAAGGGTGTGAAGGACCCTTTGGAAGTTCCAGGTGTTAGATGTGTTTAGCCTCGAGACGCCTCAGCGGAAATGGGCCTCATCTCGCCTGGAGGGGAGAACCTCCTGGATTTTGTCGAGTTTCGGCAGGTGCTCTCGACCTACGACGGGGACCTCAGGGACCCGCTCTGCTGGCCTCAGGAAAGGCCAGTCCCCATCCGAGTTGCTCGCGGGCCTCTCGGGATTCCTCTCCCGTCGATGCCGGGGCCTAAGATCTTTTGTGGAGTGGGTGCCGGAACCTGAGGATTCCTCTCCAGTGCTGACATGGATCTTGGGTACTTCTGGAGTCTCCCCAGGGGAGTCAGTCCTCGTGTCGAGTGGGGGCATGCACGTGCGCTTTCCTCCCGAGCTGTAGCAGCAGTGACGCGCTTCCCTTCGCGTGGATCAAGGGATCTGTGGCTTTCCCTCGAGGCTTTCCCACTAGGCTTTCCCACAGGGCTGTCCCACGTGCCACCGTGGTGTGAGTCGATCCTCGGCTTGAAAGTCGAGGCAGTGCAGGGAAAACAGGTTTCCCTGGAATGGACTGAGACATCTGGGCGACTCGGAATGGTGGCACGACCCTGGAGTCCTCTGCCTTTCCTGTGGAGAGCACCTCCTTTTGAGATGCGACGGAAACGCCTTGGAATTCTTTCCCGACCACGCAGGGAAAGGAACCCTCCTCTCGAGCTAGGAGGGGAAACGGGGTTCCTCTGGATGTGGGCGGGACTCTCGTGCTTCCTCTCGAGTGGAGACGAGTATGTCGGGGAACTTCTTGATTTGCAGCAAGGGTGTGAAGGACCCTTTGGAAGTTCCAGGTGTTAGATGTGTTTAGCCTCGAGACACCTCAGCGGAAATGGGCCTCATCTCGCCTGGAGGGGAGAACCTCCTGGATTTTCTCGATTTATGGCAGGTGCTCTCGACTTACGATGGGGACCTCAGGGACCCGCTCTGGTGGCCTCAGGAAAGGCCAGTCCCCATGCGAGTTGCTCGGGGCCTCTCGGGATTCCTCTCCCGTCGATGCTGGGGCCTAAGACCTTGTGTGGAGTCGGTGCCGGAACTTGAGCATTCCTCTCCAGTGCTGACATGGATTTTGGGGTACTTCTGGAGTCTCTCCAGTGGAGTCAGTCCTCGTCTTGAGTGGGGGCATGCACATGCGCTTTCCTCCCGAGCTGTAGCAGCGGTGTTACGCTTCCCTTCGCGTGGATCAAGGGATCTGTGGCTTTCCCTCGAGGCTTTCCCACGAGGCTTTCACACGAGGCGTTCCCACGAGGCTTTCCCAAAGGGCTGTCCTACATGCCACCGTGGTGTGAGTCGATCCTCGGCGTGAAAGTCGAACCAGTGCAGGGAAAACAGGAACCTCCTTCCCCACAGTAGGTGGTACACTGTCCCCTTGGGTGGGTATCTCCAGGGCACTCGCGCTGGTGGTTTGCCCGCGGAGGTGCGGGCCTCAGGCTCCATGTGAGAAAAGCCCCAAATGGCATTAGCTGCCAGTCCAGACGCTGGCCCCTCAGGTCTCTGGCCGGAGCCTTGGGCTCCAGGCAACTCAAAGCCCTCGGTGTTGGCACTCTGTGACTGCTGTAGTGAAAGGACGCCAAGAGCCCACGGAGGAGTTGGGGAGGGGGCATGGGGGAAACGGAGGCGAGGACAGCGAGGGATCTAGGTGGAGGCGCTGGAGAGAGCGTCTGGTGTCCCGGAATGCCTCGGAGGAGCCAGCGGGGACAGTCGAGGCCCAGGGACCTGTGGAATGTGAAAAGGCGGGAAATCCCAGAGCAAGGCAGGCTGGGAAAGGGGGCATTGGTGGCCAATTCAAAGGGACCTTGGGGCGTTTCCTGGGCGGTAAGCTCCCTTGGCACTGCTGAGGGCCCCTGATTGATCCACCCGGGGTTGATCCCACCCCCCGCTGCGAGGGAGGGCCACAAACCAAAGCCCGCGAACTGCCCGCCCACCCCAACGGGGATCGTGGCGGTCCAGGGCACAGCTGTGCCCGGGAAAAGCCCACTCGCTCCACGGGACTCCGTCCAGGGTCTCTGCTTGGAACGAGGCCAGGGGCAGCCCCCTCCATCTACCCACCCAAACCCTATTGACGTCAATGGTGGCGGAGACGCCTCCCGTTCTCCAGAGTCCTAAGCTGCTGGGTCCCCGCCCACTCGGCCAGCAGTCTGCAGCGTGCCCGTGTGCCTCTCCCACCATGGCTTCGTCAGACTCCTCCAGCACCTCAAGCGGTACGTTTGCCCTCGGTCCCTGTGGTCGGATCACATCTCAGGGGATTTGCGGGTGGCCTGGGCAAGGGCTCTCGGCCAATGTGTTGACCCCCCTCCCACCCGAGAACGGCTGGGACCCATCGGCCAGGCCCGGGGTTCCGAGGCGTCAGGTGTGCCCAAAGTTGGAGGGCGTGGCATCGTTCGTTCATCTTGCTCCTTTGGCACACACATGGCTTCTCCGTTCTCTTTTCTGGGAAGGCAGTGTTGTTTCAGGGTGCGTCCTGCAGGGGGGCGGGGGCCGGGGTTGCGGGGTGGTGGGAGCGGGTGCTGTGCTGGGATGAGGCCCTTTATCCTCACATCTTCCTGTGGGAATGGGAGTCGGGGAGCTCTGTGGCCTTGCTGCCTTCACTGGCTTCCTCTGCACAGGGGCCTAGTGGCTTCTGCCTTTTGTCAGGCGTTACGGAGTTTGGGCTTCGCTTTGGTGGCCTTGGCCTTTGCCTTGGCCTGGCCTTGGCCTTGCCCTTGGCGGTGCCCTTGCCCTTGCCTTGGTCTTGGGCTTGGCCTTGCCCTGCCCTTGAACTTGACCTTGACCTTGACCTTGACTTGACTTTGAACTTGAAATTGGCCTTGACCTTGACCTTGAACTTGAACTTGACCTTCACCTTGAACTTGAACTTGAACTTGAACTTGACTTGAACTTGAACTTGAACTTGACTTGAACTTGAACTTGAACTTGATCTTGACTTGACTTGAACTTGACTTGACCTTGAACTTGAACTTGAACTTCAACTTGAACTTGACTTGACCTTTGACTTGAACTTGACTTGAACTTGACTTGAACTTGAAACTTGAACTTGAACTTGACTTGAACTTGAAACTTGAACTTGAACCTTGACCTTGAACTTGAATTTGACCTTGACCTTGAACTTCAACTTGATCTTGAACTTGACCTTGACCTTGAACTTGACCTTGACCTTGACCAACAACGGGAGACCTCGAGATTTGCTCAGAGCACCGGAGGTCCTGAAGCAGGGCCCTGTATCTCCCCTTCCCTTTGTGATCATTGCAAAGACATTCCTAGCTGATAGCGGGAGTGCCCCTGAAGAAGCAAGCAGTGGGAGTGTGTTTGACACGACTGTGTGCCTTCCTGGCCTCATCTCCACAAGGGGCCTTTCCTCTCGAATAGGCCCCATGTCCCCTTGGGGAGGGTGTCATGCCTCTTTTCTCCTCACTGCCAAAGGGTGGAGCCAAGCTCGCTCTGTCAGAGGTACAAAAACAGCAATTGAATGGATTTTCAAGCTCTTGCTAGGCTGCACCCTTTCAGGGCCCACTTTACTGAAACAGGTGCTCTGTGGCCCCTGGTTGGGTATGCAGGTTCACAAACAGGGTGAGATCCTGTCCAAGCCAAGAATTTTCCTGAAAGACCTAGGCTCACTAGAGCTCTCCTCCAGAGCAAAGGGGATAGAGGAGATGTATGGAGGAGTCTTTGCCTTTCCCTGTGAGTGTGGGGCTACTCCCTACGGCCCCAAGCTCAGGGATAACTGCCTCTAAGAAAGGAATGGCAAGAAGCGCTATTCTTGGAGGTTGGGACAGGGAGTTCGCAGCATGTGGGGAAAGAAAGACTTCTTCGGGGAAGAAGAGGCAACCACCGGGGGTGTGTTTGCAAGCCTCTATTTGGAAGGAACAGGTTTGCTTATACAACTCAAGACCTCCAGATCTGCTCAGAGGACTGAAGTTCCAGAGACAGGGCCATGTATCTCCCCTTCCCTTTGAGATCCTTGCAAAGACATTCCTAGCAGATCATGGGAGTGCCCATGAAGAAGCAAGCAGCGGGAGTGTGCTTGACATCACTGGCTGCCTACCTGGGCTCAGCTCTCAAGGGGCCTTTCTCTCCTGGTAGGCCCTATGTCCCCTTTGGGAGAGGGTGGTGCCCTCTTCCCTCCACACTGCCAAAGGGTGGAGGTGGAGCAAACTCGTTCTCTCCGAGGTAAAAAAAAAAAGACAAATTGGATGGATTTTTAAGCTCTTGCTATGCTGCACCCCTCCAGGACCCACTCGAGCAAAACAGGTGCCCTGTGGCCCCTAGGTCGGGTATGCAGGTTCACACACTGGGTGTGATCCCGTCAAAGCCAAGAATTTTCCTGACAGACCTAGGCTCACTAGAGCTCTCCTCCAGAGGAAAGGGGACAGAAAAGACGTGTGTGTGGAGGTGGCTCTGCCTTTCCAGGTCCCAATCTCAGGGATAACTGCCCCTAAGAAAGGAACTGCTGCTGCTGCTGCTGCTAAGTTGCTTCAGTCGTGTTCGACTCTGTGCGACGCCATAGACGGTAGCCCACTAGGCTCCCCCGTCCCTGGGATTCTCCAGGCAAGAACAGTAAGTGGGTTGCCATTGCCTTCTCCAATGCATGAAAGTGAAAATGAAAGTGCAGTCGCTCAGTCGTGTCCGACCCTCAGCGACCCCACGGACTGCAGCCTACCAGGCTTCTCCGTCCATAGGATTTTCTGAAAGGAACTGCAAGAAGCGCTTTTCCTGGAGGCTGGGAAAGGAGTTCGCAGGATGTGGGGAAAGAGATCCTCCTTCGAGGAAGAATAGGCGGCCACTTGTTTTGTGTTGCAAACCTCTATTTGGAAGGAACAGGTTAGCTTATACAAAGGGAGACCTCCAGATCTGCTCAGAGGACCGAAGTTGCAGAGGCAGGTCGGTGTAATTTCCCTTCATTTTGCGATCCTTGCAAAGACATTCCTTGCTGATAGATATTCAGCAAGGGCCTTTGAGACTGTTGTTTTCTTTCCTAGGTTCAAAGATTCCTTCAGTTCCTAATATAGATATCCTAGAAATTATCTGACATCCGTGAAAATCTGATATGTCCTGGTCAAATGCTGTCTTCAGTTATCCATTTCAAGTAGTGACCAGATTACATTGTCAATTTCTATTTAATCAGGTTTTAACCAATGATTTCACACTGATGCAGAAATACTGCTACTTCAAGATATATGGAATATACATTTTTTAAGCTTACCGATAATTTTTGTTTGTTTGTTTGTCTTCTGGTAAGCTGGTACCAGATGGAATTTAGTCTCCTCTCTAGTTAAGA
>NW_017219288.1:0-11475 GCF_001704415.2 Capra hircus | reverse complement strand
CGAAGGAAGCGTTACAATGCTGCTACAGCTCGGAGGTAAAGCGCACTTGTATGCCCCCACTCGAGACGAGGACTGACTCCACTGGGGAGAGTCCAAGAATTCCCAAGATCCTTTTCAGCACTGGAGAGGAATCCTCAGGTTACGGAACCGACTCCACACAATGTCTTAGGCCCGGCATCGACGGAGAGGGATCCGAGAGGTCCCCGAGCAACTCCCATGGGACTGGCATTTCCAGAGGCCCTCCAGAGCGGGTCCCTGAGGACAACGTCTCAAGTCGAGAGCACCTGCCGCAACTCGAGAAAATCCAGGAGGTTCTCCCCTCCAGGCGAGATGAGCCCATTTCCGCTGAGGCGTCTCGAGGCTAATCACACCTAAACTCTGGAACTTCCAAAGGGTCCTTCACACCCTTGTTGCAACTCAAGAAGTTCCCCGACACATACCTGTCTCCACTCGAGAGGAAGCCACGAGAGTTCCGCCCCACATCCAGAGGAGCCCCGTTTCCGCCTGATAGATCGAGAGGAGGGATCCTTTCCCTGCGTAGTCGGAAAGAATTCCCGGCGTTCCCGGCGCATTTCAAGAGGAGGCGCTCTCCACAGGAAAGGCGAGAGGAACTCCAGGGTCGTGCCACCATTCCCAGAATCCCCACATGTCTCAGTCCATTCCAGGGAAACCTGTTTTCCCTGCACTGTCTCGACTTTCAAGCCGAGGATCGACTCAAACCACGGTGGCAACGTGGGACAGCCCTGTGGGAAAGCCTCGTGGGAAAGCCTCGTAGGAAAGCCTCGAGGGAAAGCCACAGATCCCTTGATCCACGCGAAGGGAAGCGCGACACAGCTGCTCCAGCTCGGGAGGAAAGCGCACGAGCATGCCCCCACTCGAGACGAGGACTGACTTCCCTGGGGAGACTCCAGAAGTACCCCAAGATCCATGTCAGGGCTGGAGAGGAATCCTCAGGTTCCGGCATCAACTACCACACAAGGTCTTAGGCCCCGGCATCGACGGGAGAGGAATCCCGAGAGGCCCCGAGCAATTCGCATGGGGACTGGCATTTCCTGAGGCCACCAGGGCGGTCCCTGAGGTCCCCGTCTTAAGTCCACAGTACCTGCCGCAACTCGAGAAAATCCAGGAGGTTCTCCCCTTCAGGCGAGATGAGGCCCATTTCCCCTGAGGCGTCTCGATGCTAATCACACCTAACCTCTGGAACTTCCAAAGGGTCCTTAACACCCTTGCTGCAACACAAGAAGTTCCTCGACATACCCGTTTCCAATCGAGAGGAAGCACGAGAGTCCCACCCACATCCAGAGGAGCCCGTTTCCGCTTCATAGTTCCAGAGGAGGGATTCATTTCCTGTGTGGTCGAGAAAGAATTCCCGGCTGATCCCGTCGCATCTCAAGTGGAGGCCGCTCACCACAGAAAGGCGAGAGGAACTCCTGGGTCGTGCCACTATTCCCAGAGTCCCCCAGATGCTCAGTCCATAACAGGGAAACTAGTTTTCCCAGCACTGCCTCGACATTCAAGCCGAGGATCGACTCACACCACGGTGGTACGTGGGACAGCCCAGTGGGAAAACGTCGTGGGAAAGCCTCGTGGGAAAGCCTCGTGGGAAAGCCTCCAAGGAAAGCCACAGATTCCTGGATCCACGCGAAGGGAAGAGTGACACTGCTGCTACAGCTCGGGAGGAAATTGCACATGCATGCCCCAATAGATATGAGGACTGACTCACCTGGGAGACTCCAGAAGTACCCCAAGATCCATGTAAGCACTGGAGAGGAATCCTCAGGTTCCGGCACCGACTCCACACAAGGTCTTAGGCGACTGCATCTACGGGAGAGGAATCCCGAGAGGCCCCCGAGCAACTCGCATGGTGTCTGGCTTTTCCTGAGGCCACCAGAAAGGGTCCCTGATGTCCCCGTCATAACTCGAGAGCACCTGCCACAACTCGAGAAAATCCAGGAGGTTCTCCCCTCCAGGCGAGATGAGGCCCATTTCCGCTGAGGGGTCTCGAGGCTAATCACACCTAACCTCTGGAACTTCCAAAGGGTCCTTCACACCCTTGCTGCAACTCAACAAGTTCCCCGACATATCCGTCTCCACTCGAGAGGAAGCACGAGAGTCCCGCCGACATCCAGAGGAGTCCCGTTTCCGCCTCCTAGCTCGAGAGGAGGGATCCTTTCCCTGCGTGGTCGGGAAAGAATTCCCGGGTTCCCGTCGCATCTCAAGAGGAGGCGCTCTCCACAGGAAAGGCGAGAGGAACTCCTGGGTTGTGCCACCATTCCCAGAGTCCCCCAGATGTCTCAGTCCATTCCAGGGAAACCTGTTTTCCCTGCACTGCCTCGACTTTCAAGCCGAGAATCGACTCACACCACGGTGGCACGTGGGACAGCCCTGTGGGAAAGCCTCGTGGGAAAGCCTCGTGGGAAAGCCTCGAGGGAAAGCCACAGATCCCTTGATCCACGGGATGGGAAGCGTGACACTGCTGCTTCAGCTCGGGAGCAAATCTCACGTGGATGCGCCAACTCGAGACGAGGACTGAGTCCCCTGGGTAGGCTCCAGAAGTTCCCAAGATCCATGTCAGCACTGGAGAGTAATCCTCAGGTTCCGACACCGATTCCACACATGGTCTTAAGCCCCGGCATCGACGGGAGAGGAATCCCAAGAGGCCCCTGAGCAACTCGCATGGGGATTGGCCTTTCCTGAGGCCACCAGAGCAGGTCCCTGAGGTCCCCGTCGTAAGTCGAGAGCACCTGCCGCAACTCGAGAAAATCCAGGAGGTTCTCCCCTCCAGGGGAGATGAGGCCCATTTCCACTGAGGCGTCTAGAGGCTAATCACACCTAACTTCTGGAACTTCCAAAGGGTCCTTCACACCCTTGCTACAACTCAAGAAGTTCCCCGGCATACCCGACTCCACTCAGGATGAAGCACGAGAGTCCCGCCCACATCCAGAGGAGACCCGTTTCGGCCTCCTTGCTCGAGAGACGGGTTCCTTTCCCTGCGTGGTCGGGAAAGAATTCCCGGCGTTCCTGTCGCATCTCAAGAGGAGGCACTCTCCACAGGAAAGGCGTGAGGAACTCCAGGGTTGTGCCACCATTCCCAGAGTCCTCCAGATATCTCAGTCCATTCCAGGGAAACCTGTTTTCCCTGCACTGTTTCGACTTTCAAGCAGATGATCGACTCACACCACGTTGCCACGTGGGACAGCCCTGTGGGAAAGCCTCGTGGGAAAGCCTCGTGGGAAAGCCTCGAGGGAAAGCCACAGATCCCTTGATCCACGCGAAGGGAAGCGTGACACTGCTGCTACAGCTCGGGAGGAAAGCGCACGTGCCTGCCCCCACTCGAGACGAGGACTGACTCCCCTGGGGAGACCCCAGAAGTACTCCAAGATCCATGTCAGCACTGGAGAGGAATCCTCACGTTCCGGCAGCGACTCCACAAAAGGTCTTAGGCCCCTTCATCGACGGGAGAGGAATCCGAGAGGCCCCGGAGCAACTCGCATGGGGACTGGCCTTTCCTGAGGCCACCAGAGCGGGTCCCTGAGGTCCCCGTCGTAATTCGAGAGCACCTGCCGCAACTCGAGAAAATCCAGGAGGTTCTCCCCTCCAGGTGTGATGAGGCCCATTTCTGCTGAGGCGTCTCGAGGCTAATCACACCTAACCTCTGGAACTCCAAAGGTTCTTTCACACCCTTGCTGCAACTCAAGAAGTTCCCCGACATACCCGTCTCCACTCGAGAGGAAGCACGAGAGTACCGTAAACATCCAGAGGGGCCCCGTTTCCGCCTCATAGCTTGAGAGGAGGGATCCTTTCCCTGCGTGTTCGGGAAAGAATTCCCGGCGTTCTCCTCGCATCTCAAGAGGAGGTGGGCTCCACAGGAAAGGCGAGAGGAACTCCAGGGTCGTGCCACCATTCCCAGAGTCCCCCAGATGTCTCAGTCCATTCCAGGGAAACCTGTTTTCCCTGCACTGCCTCAAATTTCAAGCCGAGGATCGACCCACAGCACGATGACACGTGGGACAGCCCTGTGGTTAAGACTCGTGGGAAAGCCTCGTGGGAAAGCCTCGATGGAAAGCCACGGATCCCTTGATCCACGCGAAGGGAAGCGGGACACCGCTGCTACAGCTCGGGTGAAAGCGCACGTGGATGCCCCCACTCGAGTAGAGGACTGACTCCCCTGGGGAGACTCCAGAAGTACCCCAAGATCCATGTCAGCACTGGAGAGGAATCCTCAGGTTCCGGAACTGACTCCACACAAGGTCTTAGGCCCCAGCATCGATGGGAGAGGAATCCCGAGAGGCCCCCGAGCAACTCGCATGGGGACTGGCCTTTCCTGAGGCCACCAGAGCGGGTCCCTGAGGTCCCCGTCGTAAGTCGAGAGCACCTGCCGCAACTCGAGAAAATCCAGGAGGTTCTCCCCTCCAGGCGAGATGAGGCCCATTTCCGCTGAGGCGTCTCGAGGCTAGTCACACCTAACCTCTGGAACTTCCAACGGGTCCTTCACACCCTTGCCGCAACTCAAGAAGTTCCCCGACATACCCGTCTCCACTCGAGACGAAGCATGAGAGTCCCGCCCACATCCAGAGGAGCCCCGTTTCCGCCTCCTAGCTCGAGAGGAGGGATCATTTCCCTGCGTGGTCGGGAAAGAATTCCCGGCGTTCCCGTCGCATCTCAAGAGGAGGCGCTCACCACAGGAAAGGCGAGAGGAACTCCAGGGTCATGCCACCATTCCCAGAGTCCCCCAGATGTCTCTGTCGATTCCAGGAAAACCTATTTTCCCTGCACTGCGTCGACTTTCAAGTCGAGGATCGACTCACACCACGGTGGCACGTGGGACTGCCCTGTGGGAAAGCCTCGTTGGAAAGCCTCGAGGGAAAGCCACAGATCCCTTGATCCACGCGAAGGGAAGCGCGACACTGCTGCTACAGCTCGGGAGGAAAGCGCACGTGCATGCCCCACTTGAGACGAAGACTGACTCCCCTGGGGAGACTCCAGAAGTACCCCAAGATCCATGTCAGCACTGGAGAGGAATCCTCAGGTTCTGGCACTGACTCCACACAATGTCTTAGGCCCCAGCATCGACGGGAGAGGAATCCCAAGAGGCCCCCGAGCTTCTCACATGGGGACTGGCCTTTCCTGAGGCCACCAGAGCGTGTCCCTGAGGTCCCCGTCATAAGTCGAGAGCACCTGCCGCAACTCGAGAATATCCAGGAGGTTCTCCCCTCCAGGAGAGATGAGGCCCATTTCCGCTGAGGCATCTCGAGGCTAATCACACCTAACCTCTGGAACTTTCAAAGGGTCCTTCACACCCTTGCTGCAACTCAAGAAGTGCCCCGACATACCCGTCTCCACTCGAGAGGAAGCACGAGATTCCCACCCACATCCACAGTAGCCCCATTTCCGCCTCCTAACTCGAGAGGAGTGATCCTTTCCCTGAGTGGTCGGTCAAGAATTCCCGGCGTTTCCGTCGCATCTCAAGAGGAGGCGCTCTCCACAGGAAAGGCGAGAGGAACTCCAGGGTCGTGCCACATTCCCAGAGTCCCCCAGATGTCTCAGTCCATTCCAGGGAAACCTGTTTTCCCTGCACTGCCTCGACTTTCAAGCCGAGGATCGACTCACTCCACGGTGGCACGTGGGACAGCCTGTGGGTAAGCTTCGTGGGAAAGCCTCTTGGGAAAGCCTCGTAGGAGAGCATCGAGGGAAAGCCACAGATCCTTAATCCACGCGAAGGGAAGCGTGACACTGCTGCTACAGCTCGGGAGGAAAGCGCATGTGCATGTCCCCACTCGAGACGAGGACTGACTCCACTGGGGAGACTACCAGAAGTACCCAAGATACATGTCAGCACTGGAGAGGAATGCTCACGGTTCCGGCACCGACTCCACACAAGATCTTAGGCCCCGCATCAGATGGGAGAAGAATCCCGAGAGGCCCCGAGCAACTCGCATGGGCACTGGCCTTTCCTGAGGCCACCAGAGTGGGTCCCTGAGGTCCCCGTCGTAAGTCGAGAGCACCTGCTGCAACTCGAGAAAATCCAGGAGGTTCTCCCCTTCAGGCGAAATGAGGCCCATTTCCGCTGAGGCGTCTCGAGGATAATCACACCTAACCTCTGGAACTTCCAAAGGGTTCTTTCACACCCTTGCTGCAACTCAAGAAGTTCCCCGACATACCCGTCTCCACTTGAGAGGAAGCACGAGAGTTCCGGCCACATCCAGAGGAGCCCCGTTTCCGCCTCCTAGCCTGAGATGAGGGATCCTTTCCCTGCGTGGTTGGGAAAGAATTCCCGGCGTTTCCGTCGCATCTCAAGAGGAGGCGCTCTCCACAGGAAAGGCGAGAGTAACTCCAGGGTCGTGCCACCATTCCCAGAGACAACCAGATGTCTCAGTCCATTCCAGGGAAACCTGTTTTCCCTGCACTGCCGTCGACTTTCAAGCCGAGGATCGACTCACACGACGGTGGCACGTGGGACAGCCCTGTGGGAAAGCTCGTGGGAAAGCCTCCTGGGAAAGCCTCGTGGGAAAGCTCGAGGGAAATCCACAGATCCCTTGATCCACTTCGAAGGGAAGCGCGACACCGCTGCTACAGCTCGGGAGGAAAGCGACACGTGCATGCCCCCACTCGAGACGAGGACTGACTCCCCTGGGGAGACTCCAGAAGTACCCCAAGATCCATGTCAGCACTGGAGAGGAATCCTCAGGTTCCGGAATTGACTCCACACAAGGTCCTAGGCCCCAGTATCGATGGGAGAGGAATCCCGAGAGGCCCCCGAGCAACTCGCATGGGGAATGGCCTTTCCTGAGGCCACCAGAGCGGATTCCTGAGGTCCCCGTCGTAAGTCGAGAGCACCTGCCGCAACTCGAGAAAATCCAGGAGGTTCTCCCCTCCAGGCGAGATGAGGCCCATTTCCACTGAGGCGTCTCGAGGCTAGTCACACCTAACCTCTGGAACTTCCAACGGGTCTTTCACACCCTTGCTGCAACTCAAGAAGTTCCCCGACATACCCGTCTCCACTCGAGACGAAGCACGAGAGTCCGCCCACATCCAGAGGAGCCCCGTTTCCGCCTCCTAGCTTGAGAGGAGGGATCCTTTCCCTGCGTGGTCGGGAAAGAATTCCCGGCGTCCCGTCGCATTCCAAGAGGAGGCGCTCTCCACAGGAAAGGCGAGAGGAACTCCAGGGTCATGCCACCATTCCCAGAGTCCCCCCAGATGTCTCTGTCGATTCCAGGAAAACCTGTTTTCCCTGCACTGCGTCGACTTTCAAGCCGAGGATCGACTCACACCACGGTGACACGTGGGACAGCCCTGTGGGAAAGCTCGTGGGAAAGCCTCGTGGGAAAGCCTCGAGGGAAAGCCACAGATCCCTTGATCCACGCGAAGGGAAGCAGTGACACTGCTGCTACAGCTCGGAAGGAAAGCGCACGTGCATGCCCCCACTCGAGAGGAGGACTGACTCTACCTGGGGAGACTCCAGAAGTACCCCCAAGATCCATGTCAGCACTGGAGAGGAATCCTCAGGTTCCGGCACCGACTCCACACAAGATCTTAGGCCCCAGCATCGACGGGAGAGGAATCCCGAGAGGCCCCTGAGCAACTCGCATGGGGACTGGCCTTTCCTGAGGCCACCAGAGCGGTCCCTGAGGTCCCCGTCGTAAGTCGAGAGCACCTGCCGCAACTCGAGAAAATCCAGGAGGTTCTCCCTCCAGGGCGAGATGAGGCCCATTTCCGCTGAGGCGTCTCGAGGCTAATCACACCTAACTTCTGGAACTTCCAAAGGGTCCTTCACACCCTTGCTGACAACTCAAGAAGTTCCCCGACATACCCGACTCCACTCGAGGATGAAGCACGAGAGTCCCGCCCACATCCAGAGGAGACCCGTTTCCGCCTCCTTAGCTCGAGAGGAGGGATCCTTTCCCTGCGTGGTCGGGAAAGAATTCCTGGCGTTCCGTCGCATCTCAAGAGGAGGCGCTCTCCACAGGAAAGGCGAGAGGAACTCCAGGGTTGTGCCACCATTCCCAGAGTCCCCAGATATCTCAGTCCATTCCAGGGAAACCTGTTTTCCCTGCACTGTCTCGACTTTCAAGCCGAGGATCGACTCACACCACGGTGGCACGTGGGACAGCCCTGTGGGAAAGCCTCGTGGGAAAGCCTCGTGGAAAGCCTCGGAGGGAAAGCCACAGATCCCTTGATCCACGCGAAGGGAAGCGTGACACTGCTGCTACAGCTCGGGAGGAAAGCGCACTGTGCTATGCCCCACTCGAGACGAGGACTGGACTTC
Organism: Capra hircus; assembly: GCF_001704415.2. Taxonomy (NCBI): domain Eukaryota; kingdom Metazoa; phylum Chordata; class Mammalia; order Artiodactyla; family Bovidae; genus Capra; species Capra hircus. The sequence continues at coordinate 3,209 of NW_017219288.1, read as the reverse complement.
CACTGGGGAGACTCCAGAAGTTCCCCAAGATACATGTCAGCACTGGAGAGGAATCCTCAGGTTCCGGACACCGACTCCACACAATGTCTTAGGCCCCGGCATCGACGGGAGAGGAGATCCGAGAGGTCCCCGAGCAACTCGCATGGGGACTGGCCTTTCCTGAGGCCACCAGAGCGGGTCCCTGAGGTCCCCGTCTAAGTCGAGAGCACCTGCCGCAACTCGAGAAAATCCAGGAGGTTCTCCCCTCCAGGCGAGATGAGGCCCATTTCCGCTGAGGCGTCTCGAGGCTAATCACACCTAACTTCTGGAACTTCCAAAGGGTCCTTCACACCCTTGCTGCAAACTCAAGAAGTTCCCCGCATACCCGATCTCCACTCGAGGATGGAAGCACGAGAGTCCGCCCACATCCAGAGGAGACCCGTTTCGGCCTCCTTGCTCGAGAGACGGGTTCCTTTCCCTGCGTGGTCGGGAAAGAATTCCCGGCGTTCCTGTCGCATCTCAAGAGGAGGCACTCTCCACAGGAAAGGCGTAGAGGAACTCCAGGGTTGTGCCAACCATTCCAGAGTCCTCCAGATATCTCAGTCCATTCCAGGGAAACCTGTTTTCCCAGCACTGTTTCGACTTTCAAGCAGAGGATCGACTCACACCACGGTTGGCACGTGGGACAGCCCTGTGGGAAAGCCTCGATGGGAAAGCCGTCTGTGGGAAAGCCTCGAGGGAAAGCCACAGATCCCTTGGATCCACGCGAAGGGAAGCGTTGACACTGCTGCTACAGCTCGAGAGGTAAATGCGCACTATGTCATGCCCCCACTCGAGACTGAGGACTGACTCCACTGGGGAGAGCTCCAGAATTACCCCAAGATCCTATTCAGCACTGGAGAGGAATCCTCAGGTTACGGAACCGACTCCACACAATGTCTTAGGCCCCGGCATCGACGGGAGAGGATCCGAGAGGTCCCCGAGCAACTCCATGGGACTGGCTTTCCAGAGCTCCAGAGCGGGTCCCTGAGGACAACGTCTCAAGTCGAGAGCACTGCCGCAACTCGAGAAAATCCAGGAGGTTCTCCCCTCCAGGCGAGATGAGGCCCATTTCCGCTGAGGCTCTCGAGCTAATCACACCTAAACTCTGGAACTTCCAAAGGGTCCTTCACACCCTTGTGCAACTCAAGAATTCCCAACATACCTGACTCCACTCGAGAGGAAGCACGAGATCCCGCCCACATCCCAGAGGAGCCCCTTTCCGCCTGATAGATCAGAGAGGATCCTTTCCCTGCGTCGGGAAAGAATTCCCGGCGTTCCCGCGCATTCAAGAGGAGGCGCTCTCCACAGGAAAGGCGAGAGGAACTCCAGGTCGTGCCACCATTCCCAGAATCCCCACATGTCTCAGTCCATTCCAGGGAAACCTGTTTTCCCTGCACTGCTCGACTTTCAAGCCGAGGATCGACTCAAACCACGTGCACGTGGACAGCCTGTGGGAAAGCCTCGTGGGAAAGCCTCGTAGGAAGCTCGAGGAAAGCCACAGATCCCTTGATCACGCGAAGGGAAGCGCGACACAGCTGCTCCAGCTCGGGAGGAAAGCGCACGAGCATGCCCCACTCGAGACGAGGACTGACTTCCCTGGGAGACTCCAGAAGTACCCAAGATCCATGTCAGGCTGGAGAGGAATCTCAGGTTCCGCATCACTACACACAAGGTCTTAGGCCCGGCATCGACGGAGAGGAATCCCGAGAGCCCCGAGCAATTCGCAGTGGGACTGCATTTCCTGAGGCCACCAGGGCGGTCCCTGAGGTCCCGTCTTAAGTCCACAGTACCTGCCCGCAACTCGAGAAAATCCAGGAGGTTCTCCCCTTCAGGCGAATGAGGCCCATTTCCCCTGAGGCGTCTCGATGCTAATCACACCTAACCTCTGGAACTTCCAAAGGGTCTAACACCCTTGCTGCAACACAAGAAGTTCCTCGACATACCGTTCCAATCGAGAGGAAGCACGAGAGTCCCACCCACATCCAGAGGAGCCCCGTTTCCGCTTCATAGTTCCAGAGGAGGGATCATTTCCTGTGTGGTCGAGAAAGAATTCCCGGCGATCCGTCGCATCTCAAGTGGAGGCGCTCACCACAGAAAGGCGAGAGGAACTCCTGGTCGTGCCACTATTCCAGAGTCCCCCAGATGCTCAGTCCATAACAGGGAAACCAGTTTTCCCAGCACTGCTCGACATTCAAGCCGAGGATCGACTCACACCACGGTGGTACGTGGACAGCCCAGTGGGGAAACGTCGTGGAAAGCCTCGTGGGAAAGCCTCGTGGGAAAGCCTCCAAGGAAAGCCACAGATTCCTGGATCCACGCGAAGGAAGAGTGACACTGCTGCTACAGCTCTGGAGGAAATTGCACATGCATGCCCCCAATAGATATGAGGACTGACTCACCTGGAGACTCCAGAAGTACCCCAAGATCCATGTCAGCACTGGAGAGGAATCCTCAGGTTCTGGCACTGACTCCACACAATGTCTTAGGCCCAGCATCGACAGGAGAGGAATCCCAAGAGGCCCCCCGAGCTTCTCACATGGGGACTGGCCTTTCCTGAGGCCCCCAGAGCGTGTCCCTGAGGTCCCCGTCATAAGTCGAGAGCACCTGCCGCAACTCGAGAATATCCAGGAGGTTCTCCCCTCCAGGAGAGATGAGGCCATTTCCGCTGAGGCATCTCGAGGCTAATCACACCTAACCTCTGGAACTTTCAAAGGGTCCTTCACACCCTTGCTGCAACTCAAGAAAGTGCCCGACATACCCGTCTCCACTCGAGAGGAAGCACGAGATTCCCACCCACATCCACAGAGCCCCATTTCCGCCTCCTAACTCGAGAGGAGTGATCCTTTCCCCCGTGGTCGGTCAAGAATTCCCGCGCGTTTCCGTCGCATCTCAAGAGGAGGCGCTCTCCACAGAAAGGCGAGAGAACTCCAGGGTCGTGCCACCATTCCCAGAGTCCCCCAGATGTCTCAGTCCATTCCAGGGAAACCTGTTTTCCCTGCCACTGCCTCGACTTTCAAGCCGAGGATCGACTCACACCACGGTGGCCACGTGGGACAGCCCTGTGGGAAAGCCTCGTGGGAAGCCTCCGCCTGGGAAAGCCTCGAGGCGAAATCCACAGATCCCTTGATCCACTTGCGAAGGGAAGCGCGACACTGCTGCTACAGCTCGGAGGAAAGCGAACATGCATG
>NW_017219287.1:0-11476 GCF_001704415.2 Capra hircus | reverse complement strand
GAGGATCCTTTCGGCTGAGGCAACCAGAGGGGGTTCCTGACAGTCCGCGTCGTAAGTCGAAGAGCACACTGCCTCAACTAGAGAAATCCAGGAGGTTTCCCTCTTCTAGGCTAGATGAGGCCATTTCGCTCAGGCGTCTCGAGGCTAATCACACCTAACCTCTGCAACTTCCAAAGGGTTCTTCACACCGTTGTTGCAACTCAAGAAGTTCCCCGACATACCGTCTCCACCCGAGAGGAAGCATGAGAGTTCCGCCCACATCCAGAGGAGCCCCGTTTTCTGCCTCCTGGCTCGAGAGGAGGGATCCTTTCCCTGCGTGGTAGGGAAAGAATTCCCGGCGTTCCCGTCGCATCTCAAGAGGAGGTGCTCTCTCCACAGGAAAGGCGAGAGGAACTCCAGGGTCGTGCCACCATTTCCCGAGTCCCCCAGATGTCTCAGTCCATTCCAGGGAAACCTTTTTTTCCCCGCACTGCCTCGACTTTCAAGCCGAGGTTCGACTCACACCACGGTGGCACCTGCGACAGCCCTGTGTTAAAGACTCGTGTAAATGCCTCGAGTGAAAGCCTTGAGGGAAAGCCACAGATCCCTTGATCCACTCGACGGGAAGCATGACACTGCTGCTACAGCTCGGGGGAAAGCGCACGTGCATGCCCCCACTCGAGACGAGGACTGACTCCCCTGGGGAGACTCCAGAAGTACCCCAAGATCCATGTCAGCACTGGAGAGGAATCCTCAGGTTCCGGCACGGACTCCACACAAGGTCTTAGGCCCCGGCATCGACGGGAGAGGAATCCCAAGAGGCCCCCGAGCAACTCGCTTGGCGACTGGCCTTTAGTGAGGCCAAGAGAGCAGGTCCCTGAGGTCCCCGTCGAAAGTCGTGAGAACCAGCCGCAACTGAGAAAATCCTGGAGGTTCTCCCCTCCAGACAAGATGAGGCCCATTTCCGCTGAGGCGTCTCGAGGCTAATCACACCTAACCTCAGGAACTTCCAAAGGGTCCTTCACACCCTTGCTGCAACTCAAGAAATTCCCAGACATACACGTCTCCACTCGAGAGGAAGCACGAGCATCCCGCCCACATCCAGAGGAGCCCCGTTTCCGCCTCCTAGCTCGAGAGGAGGGATCCTTTCCCTCCGTGGTCGGGAAAGAATTCCCGGCATTCCCTTTCATCTCAAGAGGAGGCGCTTTCCACAGGAAAGGCGAGAGGCACTCCAGGGTCGTGCCACCATTCACAGAGTCCCCCAGATGTCTCAGTTCATTCCAGGGAAAACTGTTTTCCCTGCACTGTCTCGACTTTCAAGCCGAGGATCGACTAACACCACGGTGGCACCTGGGACAGCCCTGTGGGAAAGTCTCGTGGGAAAGCCTCGTGGAAAGCCTTGAGGGAAAGCCACAGATCCCTTAATCCACACAAAGGGAAGCGTGACACCTCTGCTACAGCTCGAGAGGAAAGCGCACATGCGTGCCCACTCGAGACGAGGACTGACTCCCTTGGGGAGACTCCAGAAGTACCCCAACATCCATATCAGCACTGCAGAGGAATCCTCAGGTTCCAGCACCGACTCCACACAATTTCTTTGGCCCCGGCATCGACGGGAGAGGAATCTTGAGAGGCCCGCTAGCAACTCGCACGGGGACTGGCCTTTCCTGAGGCCACCAGAGCGGGTCCCTGAGGTCCCCCTGGTAAGTCGAGAGCACCGGCCGCAACTCGAGAAAATTAAGGAGGTTCTCTCCTCCAGGCGAGATGAGGCCGATTTCCGCTGACGTGTCTCGAGGCTAATCACACCTAACCTCTGGAACTTAAAAAGAGTCCTTCACAGCCTTGCTGCAACTCAACAAGTTCCCCGACATACCCGTCTCTACTCGAGAGGAAGCACGAGAGTCCCGCCCATATCCAGAGGAGCCCCGTTTCCTCCTCCAAGCTGGAGAGGAGGGATACATTCCCTGCGTGGTCGGGAAAGAATTCCCGGCGTACCCGTCGCATCTCATGAGGAGGCGCTCTCCGCACAGGAAAGGGGAGAGGAACTCCAGGGTCCTGCCACCATTCCCAGAGTCCCCCACATGTCTCAGTCCATTCCAAGGGAAAACCTGTTTTCCCTGCACTGCCTCGACTTTCAAGCCGAGGATCGACTCACACCACGGTGGGCACATGGGACAGCTCTGCGGGGAAAGCCTCGAGAGAAAGCCACAGATCCCTTGATCCACACGAAGGGGAAGCGTGACACTGCTGGCTACAGCTCGGGAGGAATGCCACACGTACATGCCTCCACTCGAGACGAGGACTGGCTCCCCTGGGGAGACTCCAGAAGTACCCCAAGATCCATGTCAGCACTGGAGAGGAATCCTCAGGTTCCGGCACCGGACTCCACAACAAGGTCTTAGCCCCAGCATCGACGGGAGAGGAATCCCGAGATGCCCCCGAGCTAGTCGCATGGGGACTGGCCATTCCTGTGGCCACCAGAGCGGGTCCCTGAGGTCCCCGTCGTAAGTCGAGAGCACCTGCTCCAACTCGAGAAAATCCAGGGGGTTATCCCCTCCAGGCGAGATGAGGCCCATTTCCGCTGAGGCTTCTCGAGGCTAATCACACCTAACCTCTGGAACTTCCAAAAGGGTCCTTCACACCCTTGCTGCAACTCAAGAAGTTCCCCGACATACCGTCTCCACTCGAGAGGAAACACGAGAGTCCCGCCCACATCCAGAGGAGCCCCGTTTCCGCCTCCTAGCTCGAGAGGAGGGATCCTTTCCCTGCGTGGTGGGGAAAGAATTCCCGGCATTCCCGTCCATCTCAAGAGGAGGCTCTCTCCACAGGAAAGGCGAGAGGAACTCCAGGGTCGTGCCACCATTCCAGAGTCCCCCAATGTCTCAGTCATTCCAGGGAAAACTGTTTTCCCTGCACTGCCTCGACTTTCAAGCCGAGGATCGACTCACACCACGGTGGCACCTGGGACAGCCCTGTGGAAAGTCTCGTGGGAAAGCCTCGTGGGAAAGCCTTGAGGGAAAGCCACAGATCCCTTAATCCACGCAAAAGGGAAGCGTGACACCTCTGCTACAGCTCGAGAGGAAAGCGCACATGCGTGCCCCCACTCGAGACGAGGACTGACTCCCTTGGGGAGACTCCAGAAGTACCCAACATCCATGATCAGCACTGGCAGAGGAATCCTCAGGTTCCAGCACCGACTCCACACAATTTCTTGGGCCCCGGCATCGACGGGAGAGGAATCTTGAGAGGCCCCGCTAGCAACTCGCACGGGGACTGGCCTTTCCTGAGGCCACCAGAGCGGGTCCCTGAGGTCCCCCTGGTAAGTCGAGAGCACCGCCTGCAACTCGAGAAAATTCCAGGAGGTTCTCTCCCTCCAGGCGAGATGAGGCCGATTTCCGCTGACGTGTCTCGAGGCTAATCACACCTAACTCTGGAACTTAAAAAGAGGTCCTTCACAGCCTTGGCTGCAATTCAACAAGTTCCCCGAACATACCCGTCTCTACTCGAGAGGAAGCACGAGAGTCCCGCCCATATCCAGAGGAGCCCCGTTTCCTCCTCCAAGCTGGAGAGGAGGGATACCATTTCCCTGCGTGGTCGGGAAAGAATTCCCGGCGTTACCCGTCGCATCTCAATGAGGAGGCGCTCTCCACAGGAAAGGGGAGAGGAACTCCAGGGTCGCTGCCACCATTCCCAGAGTCCCCCACATGTCTCAGTCCATTCCAGGGAAACCTGTTTTCCCTGCACTGGCCTCGACTTTCAAGCCGAGGATCGACTCACCACCACGGTGGCACATGGGACAGCCTCTGGAAGCGGGGAAAGCCTCCGGAGAGAAAGCCACAGATCCCTTGATCCACCGAAGGGAAGCGTGACACTGCTGCTACAGCTCGGGAGGAAATGCACACGTACATGCCTCCCACTCGAGACGAGGGACTGGACTCCCCTGGGGAGACTCCAGAAGTACCCCAAGATCCATGTCAGCACTGGAGAGGAATCCTCAGGTTCCGGCACCGACTCCACACAAGGTCTTAGCCCCAGCATCGACGGGAGAGGAATCCCGGAGATGCCCCCGAGCTAGTCGCATGGGGACTGGCCATTCCTGTGGCCACCAGAGCGGGTCCCTGAGGTCCCCGTCGTAAAGTCGAGAGCACCTGCTCCAACTCGAGAAAATCCAGGGGGTTATCCCCTCCAGGCGAGATGAGGCCCATTTCCGCTGAGGCTTCTCGAGGCTAATCACACCTAACCTCTGGAACTTCCAAAGGGTCCTTCACACCCTTGCTGCAACTCAAGAAGTTCCCCGACATAGCCGTCTCCACTCGAGAGGAAAGCACGAGAGTCCCGCCCACATCCAGAGGAGCCCCGTTTCGGCCTCCTAGCTCGAGAGGAGGGATCCTTTCCCTGCGTGGTGGGGAAAGAATTCCCGGGCATTCCGTCCCATCTCAAGAGGAGGCGCTCTCCACAGGAAAGGCGAGAGGAACTCCAGGGTCGTGCCACCATTCCCCGGAGTCCCCCAAATGTCTCAGTCCATTCCAGGGAAACCTGTTTTCCCTGCACTGCCTCGACTTTCAAGCCGAGGATCGACTCACACCACGGTGGCACGTGGGACAGCCCTGTGGGAAAGCCTCGTGGAAAAGCCTCGTGGGAAAGCCTTGACAGACAGCCACAGATGGTTTTATCCACGCTAAGGGAAGCGTGCCACTGCTGCTACAGCTCGGGAGGCAAAGCGCACGTGCATGCCCCCACTTGAGACCAGGACTGACTCCCCTGGAGAGGCTCCAGAAGTACCCCAAGATCCATGTCAGCACTGGAGAGGAATCCTCAGGTTCCGACACCGGACTCCACTCAAGGTCTTAGGCCCCGACATCGACGGGAGAGGAATCCCGAGAGGCCCCGGAGCAACTCGCATGGGGACTGGCCTTTCCTTGAGGCCACCAGAGCGGGTCCCTGAGGTCCCCGTCGTAAGTCGAGAGCACATACCGCAACTCGAGAAAATCCAGGGAGGTTCTCCCCTCCAGGCGAAATGAGGCCCTTTTCCGCTGAGCTGTTCCGAGGCTAATCACACCTAACCTCTGGAACTTCCAAAGGGTCCTTCACACCCTTGCTGCAACTCAAGAAGTTCCCCGACATACCCTGACTCCACTCGAGAGGAAGCACGAGAGTCCGCCCACATCCAGAGAGCCCCGTTTCCGCCTCGTAGCTCGAGATGAGGGATCCTTTCCCTGCATGTTCTGGAAAGAATTCCCGGCGTTCCCGTCGCATCTCAAGAGGAGGCGCTCTCCACAGGAAAGGCGAGAGGAACTCCAGGGTCCGTCCCACCATTCCAAGAGTCCCCCCAGATATCTCCAGTCTAATCGGGGTCGCAGCCCGCGCTGGATCCAGGGAATTCGACGGATGGACGGCGTTGAGGTGGAAAGACTTGTTTATTTATTAATGTAAGATTAGAGTAAGAAACTATAGTGTATTAAGAAGATTAAGTGGGAGGAAGTGGGCTGAATAGCTTGGTTTACGCGGAAGGCCAATAAAATTCCAGACAAGGAATTTGCACCATCTACGTTGGGCCACCGGCGCCTGCTTGAATATCTAAGGGATGCTTCGACTTAAGCTCCCTTTCGTGCAGGTCTTAACAGCCAGGCCAAGTAAGTCGACCTGTCGAGCCTCCGCGCCCCTAGTGGAGATTCAGCCTGAAGTTAAAGTAAAGAGCAGAGAGAAGGAAAGGAGAGAAGAAGAAAGAGAGGAAAGACACGGGGGGCCTGAGTCCCAGGAAACCAGGCAGAGAGACTAGTTCGAGAAACTGGTCTGAGAAACTGGCCCCATCCTTTATTGTTCAGAAGGCCTTTTATACTTTTGATAAAACATGGAGATCAATGGGTAACACAAAATTATGTAGCGTTCACTGCCCAGACTCTTTCTGTACATCATTTTGTATACAAAAGGTCTCAGGTGATTTACATTATCATCTGGCCAAGAGGCTTGTTAACACTTTTTGGCTCTCTTCCTTAATGAATGTTAATTTTGTTTCTCCTGAAGTGTTTTTCTTTAAACTGCATCTCCTTAAAGCATTAAAGTTACATCTCTATAAAACAAAGGTGCAGTGGGTTATAACAAAGAAGGTACTTAACTCAAAGATCTAATGTTGCTAATAACCGGTCTGCTACTTGTTTTTTTATATACCAACTATATCTAAAAATAAAGGATATGAAAATTTAGCAGCAAGCATTGACCCAACAAATTGAAACTTTTAATCAGTCCTATTCTAAAGATTTTGACCTCCTCGGATGCCCCTACATTCCTAGGATGCTTTAAGCTTCCTGTGCCTCCTGCAGTCAGGAGGCCTCAAAACAATCACATGCTCAGCAGTTCGAGTCCTGCAGGCAGGCTAGAAAGCCATCAGAGGGGTTTTTGGAATTGAAACACTCGTTCAAATGCAGAAGACTAAAGCCCGGAATTGACTATTTCCAGAAAATGTGAGAAGAGTGGAAAGGCAGAGCACAAAAGGCCGGCAGATTTTTGTTGGGGTACATGCATAGGAATTTGCAGAGGGGTCCCTGAAGTCTGAACACACCTTGCGTATGTCAGCTTCCTTCCTCATGACCTTATCACGGCCGGGAGTCCTCACACTTGCTCCCAGCATCAGTCCAAACCAGAGGAACCTGTTTTCCCTGCACTGCCTCGACTTTCACGCCGAGGATCGACTCACACCACGGTGGCACGTGGGACAGCCCTGTGGGAAAGCCTCGTGGGAAAGGCCTCGTGGGAAAGCCTCGAGGAAAGACACATATCCCTCGATCCACGCGAAGGGAAGCGTGACACTGCGGCTACAACTAGCGGAGGAAAGAGCTCGTGCATGACTCCCACTGGCGACGAGGACTGACTCCCCTGGAGTAACTCCAGAAGTACCCCAAGATCCATGTCAGCACTGCAGAGGAATCCTCAGGTGCTGGCCCCGAATCCACACAAGTCTTAGGCCCCAGCATCGATGGGAGAGGAATCACGAGTGGTCCCCTAACAACTCGCATGGGGACTGGCCTTTCCTGAGGCCACCAGAGCGGGTCCCTGAGGTCCCCGTCGTAAGTCGAGAGCACCTGCCGCAACTCGAGAAAATCCAGGAGGTTCTCCCCTCCAGGCGAGATGAGGCCCATTTCCGCTGAGGGGGCTAGAACGTAATCACACCTCACCTCTGGAACTTCCAAAGGGTCCTTCACACCCTTGCTGGCAACTCAAGAAGTTCCCCGACATACCCGTCTCCACTCGAGAGGAAGCAGGAGGGGCCCGCCCACAGGCAGAGGAGCTCCGTTTCCACCCTGAGCTTGAGATGAGGGATCCTTTCCCTACTTTGTCAGGAAAGAATACCTGGCATTCCCATCACGTCTCAAGAGAAGGTGCTCTCCACAGGAAGGGTGAGAGGAACTCCAGGGTCGTTCCACCATTCCAAGAGTCCCCCAGATGACTCAGTCCATTCCAGGGGAAACTGTTTTCCCTGCACTGCCTCGACTATCATGCCGAGGATCGACTCACACCATGGTGGCACGTGGAACAGCCCTGTGGAAAAGCCTTGTGGGAAAGCCTCGTGGGAAAGCCTCGTGGGAAAGCCTCGAGGGAAAGCCACAGATCCCTTGATTCACGTGAGGTGAAGCGTGACACTGCTGCTACAGCTTGGGAGGAAGGCGCACGTGCATTCTCCCACTCGAGACGAGGACTGACTCCCCTGGGGAGACTCCAGAAGTACCCCAAGATCCATGTCAGCAGCTGGAGACGAATCCTCAGGTTCCGACCCCGACCCCACACAAGGTCTTAGGCCCTGGTCATAGACTGGGAGACGAATCCAGAGAGGCCTCCTAGCAACTTGCATGAGGACTGGACTTTATTGAGCCCAACAGATCTCGTCCCTGATGTCCCACTCATAACTCGAGAGCACCTCTCTCAACTCAACAAAATCCAGGAGGATCTCCCCTCCAGGCGAGATGAGGCCCTTTTCCGCTGAGGCGTCTCGACGGCTAATCACACCTAATATCTGTGAATTTCCAAAGACTCTTTCAAACCCTTGTACAACTCAAGAATTTCCCACAGGAACGTCTCCACTCGGGAGCAAAAGCTAGGGTCTCACTCACATTTAGATGTTCCATTTTTTCCGCATCTTTGCGGGGAATGAGGGACCCTTACACATCAGCTGAATTTCGGGATTACTCTCCAGACGACGCCGAGGCGCTAAGACCTTGTGTTGAGTCAGGGCCCAAATCTGAATTCGCTAGGAGGTGAAAACCTCCTGTTAACACTCACTTGGATTAAGGGATCTGTGGCTTTCCCTCGAGGCTTCCCAAGAGGCTTTCCGAGTTTCACAGGGCTGTCCCATGTGCCACCGTGCTGTGAGTCCATCCTCGCTGAAAGTCGAGGCAGTGCAGGGAAAAAGGTTTCCCTGGAATGGACTGAGTCATCAGGGGGACTTGGGAATGGTGGCACGACCTAGAGTTGCTTTCGCCTTTCTGTGGAGAGCGCGTCTCTTGAGATGCAACGGAAAAGGGATTCTTCCGAAGGCAGGGAAAGGCGAAGCAACTCTAGGTCGTGCCATTCCCATAGTCCCCTGATGACTCAGTCCATTCCAGGGAAACCTGTTTTCCCTGCCTGCTCGCTTTCAGCCGAGGATGGACTCACAGCACGGTGGCACATGGGACAGCCCGTGGGAAGCCTCGTGGGAAGCCTCTTGGGAGCTCGGAAAGCCACAGATCCTTAATCCAAGTGAGTGTTAACAGGAGGTTTTCACCTCCTAGCGAATTCAGATTTGGGCCCTGACTCAACACAAGGTCTTACGCCTCGGCGTCGTCTGGAGAGTAATCCCGAAATTCAGCTGATGTGTAAGGGTCCCTCATTCCCCGCAAAGATGCGGAAAAATGGAACATCTAAATGTGAGTGAGACCTAGCTTTTGCTCCCGAGTGGAGACGTTCCTGTGGGAAATTCTTGAGTTGTACAAGGGTTTGAAGAGTCTTTGGAAATTCCAGATATTAGGTGTGATTAGCGTCGAGACGCCTCAGCGGAAAAGGGCCTCATCTCGCCTGGAGGGGAGATCCTCCTGGATTTTGTTGAGTTGAGAGAGGTGCTCTCGGAGTTATGAGTGGGACATCAGGGACGAGATCTGTTGGGCTCAATAAAGTCCAGTCCTCATGCAAGTTGCTAGGAGGCCTCTCGGGATTCGTCTCCCGTCTATGACAGGGGCCTAAGACCTTGTGTGGGGTCGGGGTCGGAACCTGAGGATTCGTCTCCAGTGCTGACATGGATCTTGGGTACTTCTGGAGTCTCCCCAGGGGAGTCAGTCCTCGTCTCGAGTGGGAGAATGCACGTGCGCCTTCCTCCCAAGCTGTAGCAGCAGTGTCACGCTTCCCTCACGGTGAATCAAGGGATCTGTGGCTTTCCCTCGAGGCTTTCCCACGAGGCTTTCCCACGAGGCTTTCCCACAAGGCTTTTCCACAGGGCTGTTCCACGTGCCACCATGGTGTGAGTCGATCCTCGGCATGATAGTCGAGGCAGTGCAGGGAAAACAGTTTCCCCTGGAATGGACTGAGTCATCTGGGGGACTCTTGGAATGGTGGAACGACCCTGGAGTTCCTCTCGCCCTTCCTGTGGAGAGCACCTTCTCTTGAGACGTGATGGGAACGCCGGGTATTCTTTCCTGACAAAGTAGGGAAAGGATCCCTCATCTCAAGCTCAGGGTGGAAACGGTAGCTCCTCTGCCTGTGGGCGGGCCCCTCCTGCTTCCTCTCGAGTGGAGACGGTATGTCGGGGAACTTCTTGAGTTGCAGCAAGGGTGTGAAGGACCCTTTGGAAGTTCGCAGAGGTGAGGTGTGATTAGGTTCTAGCCCCTCAGCGGAAATGGGCCTCATCTCGCCTGGAGGGGAGAACCTCCTGGATTTTCTCGAGTTGCGGCAGGTGCTCTCGACTTACGACGGGGACCTCAGGGACCGCCGCTCTGGTGGCCTCAGGAAAGGCCAGGTCCCCTTGCGAGTTGTTAGGGGACCTCTCGTGATTCCTCTCCCATCGATGCTGGGGCCTAAGACTTGTGTGGATTCGGGCCAGCACCTGAGGATTCCTCTGCAGTGCTGACGTGGATCTTGGGGTACTTCTGGAGTTACTCCAGGGGAGTCAGTCTCGTCGCCAGTGGGTCATGCACGAGCTCTTTCCTCGCTAGTTGTAGCCGCAGTGTCACGCTTCCCTTCGCGTGGATCGAGGGATATGTGTCTTTCCCTCGAGGCTTTCCCACGAGGCTTTCCCACGAGGCTTTCCCCAGGGCTGTCCACGTGCCACCGTGGTGTGAGTCGATCCTCGCGTGAAAGTCGAGGCAGTGCAGGGAAAACAGGTTCCTCTGGTTTGGACTGATGCTGGGAGCAAGTGTGAGGACTCCCGGCCGTGATAAGGTCATGAGGAAGGAAGCTGACATACGCAAGGTGTGTTCAGACTTCAGGGACCCCTCTGCAAATTCCTATGCATGTACCCCAACAAAAATCTGCCGGCTTTTGTGCTCTGCCTTTCCACTCTTCTCACATTTTCTGGAAAAGTCAATTCCGGGCTTTAGTCTTCTGCATTTGAAACGAGTGTTTCAATCCAAAAACCCCTCTGATGCCTTTCTAGCCTGCCTGCAGGACTCGAACTGCTGAGCATGTGATTGTTTGAGGCCTCCTGACTGCAGGAGCACAGGAAGCTTAAAGCATCCTAGGAATGTAGGGCATCGAGGAGTCAAAATCTTAGAATAGGACTGATTAAAAGTTTCATTTGTTGGGTCAATGCTTGCTGCTAAATTTTCATATCCTTTATTTTTAGATATAGTTGGTATATAAAAAAACAAGTAGCAGACGGTTTATTAGCAACATTAGATCTTTGAGTTAAGTACCTTCTTTGTTATAACCACTGCACCTTTGTTTTTATAGAGATGTAACTTTAATGCTTTAAGGAGATGCAGTTTAAAGAAAAAACACTTCAGGAGAAACAAAATTAACATTCATTAAGGAAGAGAGCCAAAAAGTGTTAACAAGCCTCTTGGCCAGATGATAATGTAAATCACCTGAGACCTTTTGTATACAAAATGATGTACAGAAAGAGTCTGGGCAGTGAACGCTACATAATTTTTGTGTTACCCATTGATCTCCATGTTTTATCAAAGTATAAAAGGCTTTCTGAACAATAAAGGATGGGGCCAGTTTCTCAGACCAGTTTCTCGAACTAGTCTCTCTGCCTGGTTTCCTGGGACTCAGGCCCCGTGTCTTTCCTCTCTTTCTTCTTCTCCCTTTCTTTCTCTCTGCTCTTTACTTTAACTCAGGGTGAATCTCCACTAGGGGGCGGAGGCTCGACAGGTCGACTTACTTGGCCTGGCTGTTAAGACCTGCACGAAAGGGAGCTTAAGTCGAAGCATCCTTAGATATTCAAGCAGGCGGCGGGTGGCCCAACGTAGATGGTGCAAATTCCTTGTCTGGAATTTTATTGGCCTTCCGCGTAAACCAAGCTATTCAGCCCTTC
>NW_017219286.1:0-11476 GCF_001704415.2 Capra hircus | reverse complement strand
CCTTAGATGTGGGCGGACTCTCGTGGCTTCCTCTCGAAGTGAAGACGGGGTATGTCGCGCGAACTTCTTTAGTTTTAGCAAGTGTGCTGGAAGGGCCCTTTGGAAGTTCCAGGAAGGTTGGTGTGATTAGCCTCGGAGACGCCTCAGCGGAAAGGGCCTCATCTCGCTTGGGAAGGGAGAACCTCCTGGATTTTCTCGAGTTGGGGCAGGTGCTCTCGACTTACAACGGGGACATCAGGATCCCGCTCTGGTGGCCTCAGGAAAGGCAGGTCCCCATACGAGTTGCTCGGGGGCCTCTCGGGATTCCTCTCCCGTCGATGCCGGGGCCTAAGTCCTTGTGTGGAGTCTGTTCCGGAACCTGAGGATTCCTCTCCAGGGGCTGACATGGATCTTGGGGGTACTTCTGTAGTCTCCCCAGGGGAGTCAGTCCTGGTCTCGAGTGTGGACATGCAAGAGCGCTTTCCTCCCGAGCTGTAGCAGCAGTGTCACGCTTCCCTTCGCTTGGATCAAGGGATCTGTGGCTTTCCTCGAGGCTTTCCCATGAGGCTTTCCCACCAGGCTTTCCAACGATGCTTCCCCAGATGTCCCACGTGCCACCGTGGTGTCAGTCGATCCTCGGTTTGAAAGTCGAGGCAGTGCCGGGAAAACAGGCTTCCCTGGAATGGACTGAGACATCTGGGGACTCTGGGAATGGTGGCACGACCCTGGAGTTCCTCTCGCCTTTCGTGTCGACAGCGCCTCCTCTTGAGATGCGACGGGAACGCCGGAATTCTTTCCCGACCACGCAGCAAAAGGATCCCTCCTCTCGAACTTGGAGGCAGAAACGGGGCTCCTCTGGAATGTGGGCGTGACTCTCGTGCTTCCTCTCGTGTGGAGACGGGTATGTGGGGAACTTCTTGAGTTGCAGCAAGGGTGTGAAGGATCCTTTGGAATTCCAGAGGTTAGGTGTGTTTAGAGTCGAGACGCCTTAGCGGAAATGGGCCTCATCTCCCTGGAGGGGAGAATCTCCTGGATTTTTTCGAGTTGCGGTACGTGCTCTCGCCTTACGACGGGGACCACTGGGACCCGCTCTGGTGGCCTCAGGAAAGGCCAGTCCCCTTGCGATTGCTCGGGGCCTCTCGGGATTCCTCTCCCGTCGATGCCAGGGCCTAAGACCTTGTGTGGAGTCGGTGCCTGCCGGGGTCCAGCCCCGGTGGATCCAGGGAATTCGAAGGGTGGACGGCGTTGGCGTGGAAAGACTTGTTTGTTTATTAATGTAAGATTAGATTAAGAAACTATAGTGTAGTAAGAAGATTAAGTGGAGGAAGAGGGCTGAATAGCTTGGTTTACGCGGAAGGCCAATAAAATTCCAGACAAGGAATTTGCACCATCTACGTTGGGCCACCGGCGCCCGCTTGAATATCTAAGGGTGCCTCGCCTTAAGCTCCCTTTCGTGCGGGTCTTAACAGCCGGGGCAAGTAAGTAGACCTGGCGAGCCTCCGCGCCCCAGATGGAGATTCAGCCTGAAGTTAAAGTAAAGAGCAGAGAGAGGGAAGGGGAGAGAAGAAGAGAGAGAAGAGACATGGGGGGAGCCAGAGTCCCAAGAAACCAGGCCGAGAGACTAGTTCGAGAAACTGGCCCCCATCCTTTATTGTTCAGAAGGCCTTTTATACTTTTTGATAAAACACGGAGATCAATGGTAACACAAAATTATGTAGCGTTCGCAACCCAGATTCTTTCCGTATATCATTTTGTATACAAAAGGTCTCAGGTGATTTACATTATCTTTTGGCCAAGAGGCTTGTTAACACTTTTTGGCTCTCTTCCTTAATGAATGTTAATTTTGTTTCCCCTGAAGTGTTTTTTTTTTTTAATCTGCATCTCCTTAAAGCATTAAAGTTACATCTCTATAGAACAAAGGTGAGTGGGATATAACAAAGAAGGTACTTAACTCAAAGATCTAATGTTGCTAATACCAGGTCTACTACTTGTTTTTCTATATACCAACTATATCTAAAAATAAAGGATATGAAAATTTGGCAGCAAGCATTGACCCAAAAAATGAAACCATTAATCAGTCCTATTCTAAAGATTTTGACTCCTCGGAAGCTCCTACATTCCTAGGATGTTTTAAGCTTCCTGTGCCTCCTGCGGTCAGGAGGCCTCAAACAATCACATGCGCAGCTGTACGAGTCCTGCAGGCAGGCTAGAAAGCCATCGGAGGGGTTTTTGGATTGAAACACTCTTTCAAATGCAGAAGACTAAAGCCCTGAATTGAATTTTTCCAGAAAATGTCAGAAGAGTGGAAAAACAGAGCACAAAAAGCCGGCAGATTTTTGTTGGGGGTACGTGCTTAGGAATTTGCAGAGGGGTCCCTGAAGTCTGAGCACGCCTTGCATATGTCAGCTTCCTTCCTCATGACCTTGTCATGGGCAGGATTCCTCACACTGGCTCCCAGCAGGTGCCGGAACCTGAGGATTCCTCTCCAGTGCTGACATGGATCTTGGGGTACTTCTGGAGTCTCCCCAGGGGAGTCAGTCCTCGTCTCGAGTGGGGCATGAACGTGGGTTTCCTCTCGAGCTGTAGCAGCAGAGTCACGATTCCCTTCGCGTGGATCAAGGGATCTGTGGCTTTCCCTCGAGGCTTTCCCACGAGGCTTTCCCACAGGGCTGTCCCACGTGCCACCGTGGTGTGAGTCGATCCTCGGCTTGAAAGTGGAGGCAGTGCAGGGAAAAACAGGTTTCCCTGGAATGGACTGAGACATCTGGGGGACTCTGGGAATGGTGGCACGACCCTGGAGTTCCTCTCCCTCTCCGGTGGAGACCGACTCCTCTTGAGATGCGACGGAAACCGGGAATTCTTTCCCGACCACGTAGGGAAAGGATCCCTCCTCTCGAGCTAGGAGGCGGAAACGGGGCTCCTCTGGATGTGGGCGGGACTCTCGTGCTTCCTCTCGAGTGGAGACGGGTATGTCGGGGAACTTCTTGAGTTGCAGCAAGGGTGTGAAGGACCCTTTTGAAAGTTCCAGAGGTTAGGTGTGTTTAGCCTCGAGACGCCTCAGCGGAAATGGGCCTCATCTCGCCTGGAGGGGGAGAACCTCCTGATTTCTCGAGTTGAAGCATGTGCTCTCGACTTAGGACGGGGAACTCAGGGACCCGCTCTGGTGGCCTCAGGAAAGGCCAGACCCATGCGAGTTGCTCGGGGCCTCTCGGGATTCCTCTCCCGTCGATGCTGGGCCAAGGCCTTGTGTGGAGTCGGTTCCGGAACCTGAGGATTTCTCTCCAGTGCTGACATGGATCTTGGGGTACTTCTGGAGTCTCCCCAGGGGAGTCAGTCCTCGTCTTGAGGGGAGGCATGCACGTGCGCTTTCCTCCCGAGCTGTAGCAGCAGTGTCGCGCTTCCCTTCGCGTGGATCAAGGGATCTGTGGCTTTCCCTCGAGGCTTTCCCACGGGGCTTTCCCCACAGGGATGTCCCACGTGCCACAGTGGTGAGAGTCGATCCTCGGCTTGAAAGTCGAGGCAGTGCAGGGAAAACAGGTTTCCCTGGAATGGACTGAGACATCTGGGGGACTCTGGGAATGGTGGCACCACCCTGGAGTTCCTCTCGCCTTTCCTGTGGAGAGCGCCTCCTCTTGAGTTGCGACGGAAACGCCGGGAATTCTTTCCCGACCACGCAGGGAAAGGATCCATCCTCTCTGAGCTAGGAGGCGGAAACGGGGCTCCTCTGGATGTGGGCGGGACTCTCGTGCTTCCTCTCGAGTGGAGACGGGTATGTGGGGGAACTTCTTGAGTTGCAGCAAGGGTTTGAAGGATCCTTTGGAAGTTCCAGAGGTTAGGTGTGATTTGCCTCGAGACGCTTCTGCGGAAATGGGCCTCATCTCGCCTGGAGGGGAGAACCTCCTGGATTTTCTCGAGTTGCGGCAGGTGCTCTCGACTTAGGATGAGGACCTCAGGGACCCGCTCTGGTGGCCTCAGGAAAGGCCAGTCCCCATGCGAGTTGCTCGGGGGCCTCTCGGAATTCCTCTCCCATCGATGCCTCGGCCTAAGATCTTGTGTGCAGTCCGTGCCGGAACCTGAGGATTCCCTCTCCAGTGCTGACATGGTCGGTTGGGTACTTCTGGAGTCTCCCCAGGGGAGTCAGTCCTCGTCTCGAGTGGGGGCATGCACGTGCGCTTTCCTCCCGAGCTGTAGCAGCATTGTCATACTTCCCTTTGCGTGGATCTAGGGATCTGTGGCTTTTCCTCGAGGCTTTCCCACGAGGCTTTCCCACAGGGCTGTCCCACGTGCCACCGTGGTGTGAGTGGATCCTCGGCTTGAAAGTCGAGGCAATGCAGGGAAAATAGATTTCCCTGGAATAGACTGAGAAATCTGTGGCACTCAGGGAATGGTGTCACGACCCTGGAGATCCCCTCGTGTTTCCTGTGGAGAGCGCCTCCTCTTGAGATGCGACCGGAACACCGGGAATTCTTTCCCGACAACACAGGGAAAGGATTCCACCTCTCGAGCTATGAGGCGGAAACGGGGCTTCTCTGGATGTGGGCAGGACTCTCGTGCTTCCTCTCGAGTGGAGACGGGTACGTCGGGAAACTTCTTGAGTTGCAGCAAGGGTGTGAAGGACCCTTTGGAAATTCCAGAGGCCAGGTTGATTAGCCTCGAGACGCCTCCGCGGAAATGGGCTTCATCTCGCCTGGAGGGGAGAACCTCCTGGATTTTCTCGAGTTGCCAAGGTGCTCTCGACTTAAGACGAGGACCTCAGGGACCCGCTCTGGTGGCCTCAGGAAAGGCCAGTCCCCATGCGAGTTGCTAGGGGGCCTCTCGGGATTCCTCTCCCGTCGATGCCGGGGCCTAAGACGTTGTGTGGAGACGGTGCCGGAACCTGAAGATTCCTCTCCAGTGCTGACATGGATCTTTGGGGTACTTCTGGAGCCTCCACCGGGGATTCAGTCCTCGTCTCGACTTAGGTCATGCACGTGCACTTTCCTCCTGAGCTGTAGCAGCAGTGTCATGCTTCCCTTCGCGTGGATGAAGAAATCTGTGGTTTTCATCGAGGTTTTTGCAGGAGGCTTTCCCACGAGGCTTTCCCACAGGGCTGTCCAACGTGCCACCGTGGTGTGAGTCGATCCTCGGCTTGAAAGTCGAGGCAGTGCAAGGAAAACACGTTTCCCTGGAGTGGACTGAGACATCTGGGGGACTCTGGGAATGGTGGCACGACCCTGGAGTTCCTCTCGCCTTTCCTGTAGAGAGCGCCCCCTCTTGAGCTGCGATGGGAAGGCCAGGAATTCTTTCCCGAACACGCAGGGAAAGGAACCCTCCTCTCGAGCTAGGAGGCGGAAACGGGGCTTTCTGGATGTGGGCGGGACTCTCGTGCTTCCTCTCGAGTCGAGACGGGTATGTCAGGGAACTTCTTGAGTTGCAGCAAGGGTGTGAAGGCCCTTTGGAAGTTCCAGAGGTTAGGTGTGATTAGCCTCGAGATGCTTCAGCGGAAATGGGCCTCATCTCGCCTGGAGGGGAGAACCTCCTGGATTTTCTCGAGCTGCGGCAGGTGCTCTCGACTTACAACAGGGACCTCAGGGACCCGCTCTGGTGGCCTCAGGAAAGGCCAGTCCCCATGCGAGTTGTTCGGGTGCTTCTCGGTATTCCTCTCCCATCGATGCCGGGACCTAAGCCCTTGTGTGGAGTCGGTGCCAGAACTTGAGGATTCCTCTCCAGTGCTGACATGGTTTTTGGGGTACTTCTGGAGTCTCCCCAGGGGAGTCAGTCCTCGTCTCGAATTGGGGCATGCACGTGCGATTTCCTCTCGAGCTGTAGCAGCAGTGTCATGCTTCCCTTCGCGTGGATCAAGGGATCTGTGGTTTCCCTCGAGGCTTGCCCAGGAGGCTTTCTCACAGGGCTGTCCCACGTGCCACCGTGGTGTGAGTCGATCCTCGGCTTGAAAGTCGAGGCAGTGCAGGGAAAACAGGTTTCCCTGGAATGGACTGAGACATCTGAGGGACTCTGGGAATGGTGGCACGACCCTGGAGTTAATCTCGCCTTTCCTGTGGAGAGCGCCTCCTCTTGAGATGCGACGGAAATGCCGGGAATTCTTTCCGACCATGCAGGGGAAGGATCCCTCCTCCTCGAGCTAGGAGGCGGAAACGGGGCTCCTCTGGATGAGGGCGGGACTCTCGTGATTCCTCTCGAGTGGAGACGGGTATGTCGGGGAACTTCTTGAGTTGCAGCAAGGGTGTGAAAGACCCTTTGTAATTTCCAGAGGTTAGGTGTGATTAGCCTCGAGATGCCTCAGCGGAAATGGGCCTCATCTCGCCTGGAGGGGAGAACCTCCTGGATTTTCTCGAGTTGTGGCAGGTGCTCTCGACTTACGACGGGGACCTCAGGGACCCGCTCTGGTGGCCTCAGGAAAGGCCAGTCCGCATGCGAGTTGCTCGGGGGCCTCTCGGGATTCCTCTCCCGTCGATGCTGGGGCCTAAGGCTGCCGGGAGACAGTGTGAGGAAGCCCGCCCGTGACAAGGTTATGAGGAAGGAAGCTGACATAACGCAAGGCGTGCTCAGACTCAGGGACCCCTCTGGAAATTTTTAAGCATGTACCCCAACAAAAATCTGCCGGTTTTTGTGCTCTGCTTTTTCACTCTTCTGAACTTTTCTGGAAAAAGTCAATTCAGGGCGTTAGTCTTCTGCATTTGAAAGAGTGTTTCAATCCAAAAACCCTCTGATGGCTTTCTATCCTGCCTGTAGGACTCGTACAGCTGCGCTTGTGATTGTTTGAGGCCTCCTGACCGCAAGAGGCACAGGAAGCTTAAAACATCCTAGGAATGCAGGAGCTTCCGAGGAGTCAGAATCTTTAGAATAGGATTGATTAAAAGTTTCATTTTTTGGGTCAATGCTTGCTGCCAAATTTTCATATCCTTTATTTTTAGATATAGTTGGTATGTGAAAAACAAGTAGTAGACCTGGTATTAGCAACATTAGATCTTTGAGTTAAGTACTTTCTTTGTTATAACCCACTGCACCTTTGTTCTATAGAGATGTAACTTTAATGCTTTAAGGAGATGCAGATTAAAGAAAAACACTTCAGGGGAAACAAAATTAACATTCATTAAGGAAGAGAGCCAAAAAGTGTTAACAAGCCTCTTGGCCAGAAGATAATGTAAATCACCTGAGACCTTTTGTATACAAAATGATATACAGAAAGAATCTGGGTTGGGAACACTACATAATTTTGGGTTATCCATTGATCTTCATGTATTATCAAAAGTATAAAAGACCTTCTGAACAATAAAGGAGGAGGCCAGGGGCCGGGGGCCAGTTTCTCGGACCAGCTTCTCGAAATAGTCTCTCAGCCTGGTTTCCTGGGACTCTGGCTCCCCCCGTGTCTTTCTCTCTCTTTACTTCTTCTCTACCTTTCCTTCTCTCTGCTCTTTACTATAACTTCAGGCTGAATCTCCACATGGAGTGCGGAGTCTCGCCAGGTCTACTTACTTGGCCTGGCTGTTAAGACCCGCACGAAAGGGAGCTTAAGGCGAGGCACCCTTAGATATTCAAGCGGGCGCCGGTGGCCCAACGTAGGTGGTGCAAATTCCTTGTCTGGAATTTTATTGGCCGTCCGCGTAAACCAAGCTATTCAGCCCTCTTCCTCCACTTAATCTTCTTACTACACTATAGTTTGCTAATCTAATCTTGCATTAATAAATAAACAAGTCTTTCCACGCCAACGCCGTCCACCCTTCGAATTCCCTGGATCCACCGGGGCTGGACACCGGCATAAGACCTTGTGTGGAGTCGGTGCCAGAACCTGAGGATTCCTCTCCAGTGCTGACATGGATCTTGGGGTACTTCTGGAGTCTCCCCAGGGGAGTCAGTCCTCGTCTGGTGTGGGGGCATGCATGTGCGCTTTCCTCCCGAGCTGTAGCAGCAGTGTCACGCTTCCCTTCACGTGGATCAAGGGATCTGTGGCTTTCCCACGAGGCTTTCCCACAGGGTTGTCCCACGTGCCACCGTGGTGTGAGTCGATCCTCGGCTTAAAAAGTCGAGTCAGTGCAGGGAAAACATGTTTCCCTGGAATGGACTGAGACATCTGGGGGACTCTGGGAATGGTGGCACGACCCTGGAGTTCCTCTCGCCTTTCCTGTGGAGAGCGCCTCCTCTTGAGATGCGACGGGAACGCCAGGAATTCTTTTCCGACCACGCAGGGAAAGGATCTCTCCTCTCGAGCTAGGAGGCGGAAACGGGGCTCCTCTGGATGTGAGCGGGACTCTCGTGACTCCTCTCGAGTGGAGACGGGTATGTCAGGGAACTTCTTGATTTGCAGCAAGGGCGTGAAGGACCCTTTGGAAGTTCCAGAGGTTAGGTGTGATTAGCCTCGAGACGCTTCAGGGGAAATGGGCCTCATGTCGCCTGGAGGGGAGAACATCTAGGATTTTCTCGAGTTGCAGCAGGTGCTCTCGACTTACGACGGGGACCTCCGGGACCCGCTCTGGTGGCCTCAGGAAAGCCCAGTCCCCATGCGAGTTGCTCAGGGGCCTCTCGGGATTCCTCGTCCGTCGATGCCGGGGCCTAAGACCTTGTGTGGAGTCGCTGCCGGAACCTGAGGATTCCTCTCCAGTGCTGACATGGATCTTGGGTACTTCTGGAGTCTCCCCAGAGCAGTCAGTCCTCGTCTCGAGTGGGGGCATGCACGTGCGCTTTCCTACCGAGCTGTAGCCACAGTGTCACGATTCCCTTCCCGTGTATCATGGGATCTGTGGCTTTCCCTCGATGCTTTCCCACGAGGCTTTCCCTCGAGGCTTTCCTACAGGGCTGTCCCACGTGCCACCGTGGTGTGAGTCGATCCTCGGCTTGAAAGTTGAGTCAGTGCAGGGAAAACAGGTTTCCCTGGAATGGACTGAGACATCTGGGGGACTCTGGGAATGGTGGCAGGTACCTGGAGTTCCTCTCGCTTTTCCTCTGGAGAGCGCCTCCTCTTCAGATGTGACGGGAACGCCGCGAATTCTTTCCTGACCACGCAGGGAAAGGATCAAACCTCTCGAGCTAGGAGTCGGAAACGTGGCTTCTCTTGATGTGGGCGGGACTTTCCTGCTTCCTCTCGTGTGGAGACGGGTATGTCGGGGAACTTCTTGAGTTGCAGCAAGGGTGTGAAGGACCCTTTGGAAGTTCCAGAGGTTAGGTGTGATTTTCCTGGAGACGCCTCAGCGGAAATGGGCCTCATCTCGCCTGGAGGGCGAACCTCCTGGATTTTCCTCGAATTGCGGCAGGTGCTCTCGACTTACGACTGGGACCTCAGGGACCCGCTCTTGTGGCCTCAGGAAAGGCCCGTCCCATGTGAGTTGCTCGGGGCCTCTCGGGATTCCTCTCCCCTCGATGCCGGGGCCTAAGACCTTGTGTGGAGTCAGTGCCGGAACGTGAGGATTCCTCTGCAGTGCCGACATGGATCTTCGGGGTCTTCTGAAGTCTCCCCAGAGGCGTATGTCCTCGTCTCGAGTGGGGCATGCACGTGCGCTTTCCTCCCGACCTGTAGCAGCAGTGTCACGGTTCCCTTCGCTTGGATCAAGGGATCAGGGGCTTTCCCTCGAGGCTTTCCCATGAGGCTTTCCCACGAGGCTTTCCCACAGGGCTTTTCCACGTGCCCTTGTGGTGTGAGTCGATCCTCAGCTTGAAAGTGGAGGCAGTGCAGGGAAAACAGGTTTCCCTTGGAATGGACTGAGACATCTGGGGGACTCTGGGAATGGGGCCTGATACTGGAGTTCCTCTCGCCTTTACTGTGGAGAGCGCCTCCTCTTGAGATGAG
Organism: Capra hircus; assembly: GCF_001704415.2. Lineage (NCBI taxonomy): Eukaryota > Metazoa > Chordata > Mammalia > Artiodactyla > Bovidae > Capra > Capra hircus. The sequence goes on along the minus strand of NW_017219286.1, from coordinate 1,716 downwards.
ACGGGAACGCTAGGAATTCTTTCAGGACCACGCAGGGAAAGGATCCCTCCTCTCGAGCTAGCAGGCTGAAACGGGGCCACTCTGGAAACGGGCGGGACGCTCGGGTTCCTCTTGAGTGGAGACGGATATGTCGGGGAACTTCTTGAGTTGCAGCAAGGGTGTGAAGGACCCTTTCGAAAGTTCGAGAGTTTAAAGTGTGATTACCCCTAGTTGCCTCAGCCGAAATGGGCCTCATCTCGCCTGGAGGGGAGAACCTCCTGGATTTTCTCGACTTGCGGCAGGTGCTCTCGACTTACGACGAGGGCCTCAGGGACCCGCTCTGGTGGCCTCAGGAAAGGCCAGTCCCCATGCGAGTTTCTCCCGGGCCTCTCGGGATTCCTCTCCCGTCGATGCTGGGGCCTAAGACCTTGTGTGGACTCAGTAATGGAACCTGAGGATTCCTCTCCAGTGCCGACATGGATCTTGTGGTACTTCTGGAGTCTCCCCAGGGGAGTCAGTCCTCGTCACGAGAGAGGGCATGCACGTGTGATTTCCCTCCCGAGCTGTAGCAGCAGTTTCACGCTTCCCTTTTCGTGGATCAAGGGATCTGTGGCTTTCCCTCTAGACTTTCCCATGACGCTTTCCCACGAGGCTTCCCACAGGGCTTTCCACGTGCCACCGTGGTGTGAGTCGATCCTCGGCTTTAAAGTCGAGGCAGTGAAGGGAAAACAGATTTTCCCTGGAATGGACTGAGACATCTGGGGACTCAGGGAATGGTGGCACGACCCTGGAGTTCCTCTCGCCTTTCCTGTGGAGAGCGCCTCCTCTTGAGATGCGACGGGAACGCGGGAATTCTTTCCGACCACGCAGGGAAAGGATCTTTCCTCTCGAGCTAGGAGGCGGAAACGGGGCTCCTCTGGATGTGGGCGGGACTCTCGTGCTTCCTCTCGAGTGGAGACGGGTATGTCGGGGAACTTCTTGAGTTGCAGCAAGGGTGTGAATGACCCTTTGGAAGTTCCAGAGTTAGGTGTGATTAGCCTCGAGACGCCTCAGCGGAAATGGGCCTCATCTCGCCTGGAGGGGAAAACCTCCTGGATTTTCTCGAGTTGCGGAAGGTGCTCTCGACTTACGACGGGACCTCAGGGACCCGCTCTGGTGGCCTCAGGAAAGGCCAGTCCGCATGCGAGTTGCTCGGGGGCCTCTCGGGATTCCTCTCCCGTCGATGCCGGGGCCTAAGACCTTGTGTGGAGTCGGTGCCGGAACCAGAGGATTCCTCTCCAGTGCTGACATTGATCTTGGGTACTTCTGGAGTCTCCCCAGGGGAGTCAGTCCTCGTCTCGAGTGGGGCATGCACGTGCGCTTTCCTCCGAGCTGTAGCAGCAGTGTCGCGCTTCCCTTCGCGTGGATCAAGGGATCTGTGTCTTTCCCTCAAGAGCTTTCCCACGAGGCTTTCCCACAGGGCTGTCCCACGTGCCACGCCGGTGTGAGTCGATCCTCGGCTTGAATGTCGAAGGCAGGTGCAAGGAAAACAGGTTTCCCTGGAATGGACTGAGACATCTTGGGGACTCTGGGAAAGGTGGCACGACCCTGGAGTTCCTCTCGCCTTTCCTGTGGAGAGCGCCTCCTCTTGCAGATGCGACGGGAACGCCGGGATTTCTTTCCCGATGACGCAGGAAAGGATCCCTCCTCTCGAGCTAGTAGGCAGAAACGGGCTCCTCTGGATGTGGGCGGGACTCT
>NW_017219285.1:0-11477 GCF_001704415.2 Capra hircus | reverse complement strand
TTCTGCAAACGGACTCCACACAAGGTCTTAGGCCCCGGCATCAACGGGAGAGGAATCCTAAGAGGCCCCCGAGCAACTCGCATGGGGACTGGCCTTTCCTGAGGCCACCAGAGCTTGTCCCTGGGTCCCCGTCTAGTGGAGAGCACCTGCCGCAACTCGAGAAAATCCAGGAGGTTCTCCCCTCCAGGCGAGATGAGGCCCATTTCGCTGAGGCGTCTCGAGGCTAATCACACCTAACCTCTGGAACTTCCAAAGGGTCCTTCACACCTTGCTGCAACTCAAGAAGTTCCCCGACATACCGTCTTCACTCAGAGGAAGCACGAGAGTCCCGCCCACATCCAGAGGAGCCCCGTTTCCGCCTCATAGCTCGAGAGGAGGATCCTTCCCTGTGTCGTCGGGAAAGGATTCCTGGCGTTCCACGCATCTGAACAGGAGGCGCTCTCCACAGGAAAGGCGAGAGGAAATCCAGGGTCGTGCCACCATTCCCAGAGTTCCCCAGATGTCTCAGTCCATTCCTGGGAAACCTGTTTTCCCTGCACTGCCTCGAATTTCAAGCCGAGGATCGATTCACACCACAGTGGCACGTGGGACAGCCTTGTGGGAAAAGCCTCGTGGGAAAGCCTCGAGGGAAAAGCCACAGATCCCTTGATCCACGCGAAGGGAAGCGCGACACTGCTGCTACAGTTCGAGAGGAAAGCCCATGTGCATGCCCCACACGAGACGAGGACTGACTCCCCTGGGGAGACTCCAGAAGTACCCCAAGATCCATGTCAGCACTGGAGGGGAATCCTCAGGTTCCAGCAACGACTCCACACAAGGTCTTAGGCCCCGGCATCGACGGGAGACGAATCCGAGAGGCCCCGAGCAACTCGCATGGGGACTGACCGTTCCTGAGGCCACCAGAGCGGTCCCTGAGGTCCCCGTCGCAAGTCGAGAGCACCTGCCGCAACTCGAGAAAATCCAGGAGGTTCTCCCTGCAGGCGAGATGAGGCCCATTTCCTGAGGCGTCTCGAAGCTAATCAAAACTAACCTCTGGAACTTCCAAAGGGTCCTTCACACCCTTGCTGCAACTCAAGAAGTTCCCCGACATACCCATCTCCACTCGAGAGAGGAAGCACGACAGTCCCGCCCACATCCAGAGGAGCCCCGTTTCGCCTCCTAGCTCGAGAGGAGGGATCCTTTTCCTGCGTGTCGGAAAGTATTCCCAGCGTTTCCGGTTGCATCTCAAGAGGAGGCGCTCTCCACAGGAAAGGCGAGAGGAACTCCAGGGTCGTGCCACCATTCCCAGAGTCCCAAAGATGTCTCAGTTAATTCCAATGAAACTGTTTTCCCTGCACTGCCTCGACTTTCAAGCCGAGGATCGACTCACACCACGCTGGTACGTGGGACAGCCCTGTGGGAAAGCCTCGTGGGAAAGCCTCTTGGGAAAGCCTCGAGAGAAAGCCACAGATTCCTTGATCCACGCGAAGGGGAATGTGACACTGCTGCTACAGCTCGGGGAAAGTGCACGTGCATGCCCCCACTCGAGACGAGGACTGACTCCCCTGGGGAGACTCCAGAAGTACCCCAAGATCCATGTCAGCACTGGAGAGGAATCCTCATGTTCCGGAAACGAATCCACACAAGGTCTTAGGCCCCGGCTTCGACAGGAGGAATCCTGAGAGGCCCCCGAGCAACTCGCATGGGGTCTGGCCTTTCCTGAGGCCACCAGAGCGGGTCCCTGAGGTCCCCGTCGTCAGTCGAGAGCACCTGCCGCAACTCGAGAAAATCCAGGAGGTTCTCCCCTCCAGGCGAGATGAGGCCCATTTCCGCTGAGGCGTCTCGAGGCTAATCACACCTAACCTCTGGAACTTCCAAAGGGTCCTTCACCCCTTGCTGCAACTCAAGAAGTTCCCCGACATACCCGTCTCCACTCGAGAGGAAGCACGGAGTCCCGCCCACATCCAGAGGAGCCCCATTCCGCCTCCTAGCTCGAGAGGAGGGATCCTTTCCCTGCGTGGTCGGGAAAGAATTCCCGGCGTTCCGTCGCATTCAAGAGGAGGCGCTCTCCACAGAAAGCGAGAGGAACTCCAGGGTCGTGCCACCATTCCCAGAATCCCCCAGATGTCTCATTCCATTCCAGGGAAACCTGTTTTCCCTGCACTGCCTCGACTTTCAAGCCGAGGATCGACTCACACCACGGTGGCACGTGGGACAGCCCCGTGGGAAAGCCTCGTGGGAAAGCCTTGAGGGAAAATCCACAGATCCCTTGATCCACGAAGGAAGACTGCTGCTACAGCTCGGAGGAAAGCGCACGTGCATGCCCCCACTCGAGACGAGTACTGACTCCCCTGGGGAGACACCAGAAGTACCCCAAGATCCATGTCAGCACTTGAGAGGAATCCTCAGGTTCCGCGACTCCTCACAAGGTCTTAGGCCCCGACATTGACAGGAGAGGAATCCCGAGAGCCCCCGAGCAACTCGCATGGGGCAGAGACCTTTCCTGAGGCCACCAGAGCGGGTCCCTGAGGTCCCCGTCGTAAGTCGAGAGCACCTGCCGCAACTCGAGAAAATCCAGGAGGTTCTCCCCTCCAGGCGAGATGAGGCCCATTTCCGCTGAGGCGTCTCGAGGCTAATCACACCTAACCTCTGGAACTTTCAAAGGGTCCTTCACACCCTTGCTGCAACTCAAGAAGTTCCCCCACATACCGTCTCCACTCCAGAGGAAGCACGAGAGTCCCGCCCACATCCAGAGGAGCCCGTTTCCGCCTCCTAGCTTGAGAGGAGGGATCCTTTCCCTGCGTGTCGGGAAAAAATTCCCGGCGTTCCCGTCGCATCCCAAGAGGAGGCGCTCTCCACAGGAAAGGCGAGAGGAATTCCAGGGTCGTGACACCATTGCCAGAGTCCCCAGATGTCTCCGTGCATTCAAGGGAAACCTGTTTTCCCTACACTGCCTCGGCTTTCAAGCCGAGGATCGACTCACACCACGGACGTGGGACAGCCCTGTGGGAAAGCCTCGTGGGAAAGGGAAAGCCTCGTGGGAAAGCCTCGAGGAAAGCCACAGATCCCTTGATCCACGCGAAGGGAAGCGTGACACTGCTCCTACAGCTCGGCAGGAAAGCCCAAGTGCATGCCCCCAATCTGACGAGAGGACTGACTCCCCTGGGGAGACTCTAGAAGTACCCCTAGATCCATGTCAGCACTGGAGAGGAATCCTCAGATTCCGGCAACGACTCCACACAAGGACTTAGGCCCCGGCATCAACGGGAGAGGAATCCTAAGAGGCCCCGAGCAACTCGCATGGGGACTGGCCTTCCCTGAGGCCACCAGAGCGGGTCCCTGAGGTCCCCGTCCTACGTCGAAAGCACCTGCCGCAACTCGAGAAAATCCAGGAGGTTCTCCCCTCCAGGCGAGATGAGGCCCATTTCCGCTGAGGCGTCTCGAGGCTAATCACACCTAACCTCTGGAACTTCCAAAGGGTCCTTCACACCCTTGCTGCAACTCAAGAAGTTCCCCGACATACCCGTCTTCACTCGAGAGGAAACACGAGAGTCCCGCCCACATCCAGAGGAGCCCCGTTTCCGCCTCTAGCTCGAGAGGAGGGATTCTTTCCCTGTGTCGTCGGGAAAGGATTCCGGCATTCCCGCGCATCTGAACAGGAGGCGCTCTCCACAGGAAAGGCGAGAGGAAATCCAGGGTCGTGCCACCATTCCCAGAGTCCCCAGATGTCTCAGTCCATTCCAGGGAAACCTGTTTTCCCTGCACTGCCTCAATTTCAAGCCGAGGATCGACTCACACCACGGTGGCACGTGGGACAGCCTTGTGGGAAAGCCTCGTGGGAAAGCCTCGAGGGAAAGCCACAGATCCCTTGATCCACGCGAAGGGAAGCGTGACACTGCTGCTACAGCTCGGAGGAAAGCCCAGTGCATGCCCCCACACGAGACGAGGACTGACTCCCCTGGGGAGACTCCAGAGGTCCCCAAGATCCATGTCAGCACTGGAGGAATCCTCAGGTTCCGGCAACGACTCCACACAAGGTCTTAGGCCCCGGCATCGACGGAGAGGAATCCCGAGAGGCCCCGAGCAACTCGCATGGGGACTGACCTTTCCTGAGGCCACCAGAGCGGGTCCCTGAGGTCCCCGTCGCAAGTCGAGAGCACCCGCAACTCGAGAAAATCCAGGAGGTTCTCCCTCCAGGCGAGATGAGGCCCATTTCCTGAGGCGTCTCGAAGCTAATCACAACTAACCTCTGGAACTTCCAAAGGGTCCTTCACACCCTTGCTGCAACTCAAGAAGTTCCCCGACATACCGTCTCCACTCGAGAGGAAGCACGAGAGTCCCGCCCACATCCAGAGGAGCCCCGTTTCGCCTCCTAGCTCGAGAGGAGGGATCCTTTCCCTGCGTGGTCGGAAGATTCCCGGCGTTCCGGTCGCATCTCAAGAGGAGGCGCTCTCACAGGAAAGGCGAGAGGAACTCCAGGGTCGTGCCACCATTCCCAGAGTCCCCCAGATGTCTCAGTCCTTCCATGGAAACCTGTTTTCCCTGCACTGCCTCCACTTTCAAGCCGAGGATCGACTCACACCACGGTGGCACGTGGGACAGCCCTGTGGGAAAGCCTCCTCGTGGGAAAGCCTCGAGGAAAGCCACAGATCCCTTGATCACGCGAAGGAAGAAGCGACACTGCTGCTACAGCTCGGGAGGAAAGCCCACGTGCATGCCCCCACTCGAGACGAGACTGACTCCCCTGGGGAGACTCCAGAAGTACCCAAGATCCATGTCAGCACTGGAGAGGAATCCTCAGGTTCCGGCACGACTCCACACAAGGTCTTAGGCCCCGGCATCGACGGGAGAGGAATCCGAGAGGCCCCCGAGCAACTCGCATGGGACTGGCCTTTCCTGAGGCCACCAGAGCGGGTCCCTGAGGTCCCCGTCGTAAGTCGAGAGCACCTGCCGCAACTCGAGAAAATCCAGGAGGTTCTCCCCTCCAGGCGAGATGAGGCCCATTTCCGCTGAGGCGTCTCGAGGCTAATCACACCTAACCTCTGGAACTTCCAAAGGGTCCTTCACACCCTTGCTGCAACTCAAGAAGTTCCCCGACATACCGTCTCCACTCGAGAGGAAGCACGAGAGTCCCGCCCACATCCAGAGGAGCCCCGTTTCCGCCTCCTAGCTCGAGAGGAGGGATCCTTTCCCTGCGTGTCGGGAAAAATTTCCGGCGTTCCGTCGCATCTCAAGAGGAGGCGCTCTCCACAGGAAAGGCGAGAGGAACTCCAGGGTCGTGCCACCATTCCAGAGTCCCCCAGATGTCTCAGTCCATTCCAGGGAAACCTGTTTTCCCTGCACTGCCTCGACTTTCAAGCCGAGGATCGACTCACACCACGGTGGCACGTGGGACAGCCTTGTGGGAAAGCCTCGTGGGAAAGCCTCGAGGGAAAGCCACAGATCCCTTGATCCACGCGAAGGGAAGCGCGACACTGCTGCTACAGCTCGGAGGAAAGCCACGTGCATGCCCCCACGAGACGAGGACTGACTCCCCTGGGGAGACTCCAGAAGTACCCCAAGATCCATGTCAGCACTGGAGAGGAATCCTCAGTTCCGGCAACGACTCCACACAAGGTCTTTAGGCCCCGGCATCGACGGGAGAGGAATCCCGAGAGGCCCCGAGCAACTCGCATGGGGACTGGCCTTTCCTGAGGCCACCAGAGCGGGTCCCTGAGGTCCCCGTCGCAAGTCGAGAGCACCTGCAACTCGAGAAAATCCAGGAGGTTTCCCTCCAGGCGAGATGAGGCCCATTTCCGCTGAGGCGTCTCGAGGCTAATCAAAACTAACCTCTGGAACTTCCAAAGGGTCCTTCACACCCTTGCTGCAACTCAAGAAGTTCCCCGACATACCGTCTCCACTCGAGAGGAAGAACGAGAGTCCCGCCCACATCCAGAGGAGCCCCGTTTCCGCCTCCTAGCTCGAGAGGAGGGATCCTTTCCCTGCGTGGTCGGAAAGAATTCCGGCGTTCCCGTCGCATCTCAAGAGGAGGCGCTCTCACAGGAAAGGCGAGAGGAACTCCAGGGTCGTGCCACCATTCCCAGAGTCCCCCAGATGTCTCAGTCCATTCCATGGAAACCTGTTTTCCCTGCACTGCCTCCACTTTCAAGCCGAGGATCGACTCACACCACGGTGGCACGTGGGACAGCCTTGTGGGAAAGCCTCGTGGAAAGCCTCGAGGCAAAGCCACAGATCCCTTGATCCACGCGAAGGGAAGCGCGACACTGCTGCTACAGCTCGGAGGAAAGCACACGTGCATGCCCCCACTCGAGACGAGGACTGACTCCCCTGGGGATTCTCCAGAATACACCAAGATCCATGTCAGCACTGGAGAGGAATCCTCAAGTTCCGGCACGACTCCACACAAGATCTTAAGCCCCGGCATCGACGGAGAAGAATCCCGAGAGGCCCCCAAGCAACTCGCATGGGACTGGCCTTTCCTGAGGCCACCAGAGCTGGTCCCTGAGGTCCCCGTCGTAACACGAGAGCACCTGCCGCAACTCGAGAAAATCCAGGAGGTTCTCCCCTCCAGGCGAGATGAGGCCCATTTCCGCTGAGGCGTCTCGAGGCTAATCACACCAAACCTCTGGAACTTCCAAAGGGTCCTTCACACCCTTGCTGCAACTCAAGAAGTTCCCCGACATACCGTCTCCACTCGAGAGGAAGCACGAGAGTTCGCCCACATCCAGAGGAGCCCCGTTTCCGCCTCCTAGCTCGAGAGGAGGGATCCTTTCCCTGCGTGGTCGGGAAAGAATTCCGGCCTTCCGTCGCATCTCAAGAGGAGGCGCTCTCCACAGGAAAGGCGAGAGGAACTCCAGGGTCGTGCCACCATTCCCAGAGTCCCCAGATGTCTCAGTCCATTCCAGGGAAACCTTTTTTCCCTGCACTGCCGACTTTCAAGCGAGGATCGACTCACACCACGTGGCACGTGGACAGCCTGTGGGAAAGCCTCGTGGGGGGAAAGCCTCAAGGAAGCCACAGATCCTTGATCCACGCGAAGGGAAGTGACACTGCTGCTACAGCTCGGGAGGAAAGCACACGTGCATGCCCCACTCGAGAAGGACTGACTCCCTGGGGAGACTCCAGAAGTACCCAAGATCCATGTCAGCACTGGAGAGGAATCCTCAGGTTCCGGCACGACTCCACACAAGATCTTAGGCCCCCGGCATCGACGGGAGAGGAATCGAGAGGCCCCGAAGCAACTCGCATGGGGACTGGCCTTTCCTGAGGCCACCAGAGCGGGTCCCTGAGGTCCCCGTCGTAAGTCGAGAGCACCTACCGCAACTCGAGAAAATCCAGGAGGTTCTCCCCTCCAGGCGAGATGAGTCCCATTTGTGCTGAGGCGTCTCGAGGCTAATCAGACCAAACCTCTGGAACTTCCAAAGGGTCCTTCACAACCTTTTGCAACTCAAGAAGTTGCCCAACATACCCGTCTCCACTCGAGAGGAAGCACGAGAGTCCCGCCGACATCCAGAGGAGCCCTGTTTCCGCCTCCTAGCTCGAGAGGAGGGATCCTTTCCCTGCGTGTTCGGCAAAGAATTCCAGGGTTCCAGTCGCATCTCAAGAGGAGGCGCTCCCACAGGAAAGGCGAGAGGAAAACCAGGGTCGTGCCACATTCCCAGAGTCCCCAGATGCTTCAGTCCATTCCAGGGAAACCTGTTTTCCCTGCACTGCTCGACTTTCAAGCCGAGGATCGACTCACACCACGGTGTCACGTGGGACAGCCCTGTGGGAAAGCCTCGTGGGAAAGCTTCGAGGGAAAGCCTCGAGGGAAAACAAGAAACCCCCTGATCAACCCAACGGGAAAATTGACTCTGCTCCTAATGCTCCGGAGAAAAGCGCACGTGCATGCCCCATTGGAGACGAAGATGACTCCCCTGTGGAGACTCCAGTAGTACCCCAAGATCCATTTCAGCACTGGAGAGGAAACCTCAGGTTCGGGCACCGATTCCAAAAAAGGTCTTAGGCCCCATCATCGACGGAGAGGAATCCCGAGAGGCCCCTTAGCAACTCGCAAGTCGACTGGCATTACCTGAGCGGACCAGAGCGGGTTACATAAGTCCCGGTCGTAACTGAGAGCACCTGCTGAAACTCGAGAAAACCCAGGAGGTTCTCCCCTGCAGTCGAGATGAGGCCCATTTCCGCTGAGGCGTCTCGAGTCTAATCACACCTAACCTCTGGAACTTCCAAAGGGTCCTTCACACCCTTGCTGCAACTCAAGAAGATCCCCGACATACCTCTCTCCACACGAGAGGAAGAACGAGAGTCCCGCCCACATACAGAGGAGCCCCGTTTCCGCCTCCTAGCTCGAGAGGAGGGATCCTTTCCCTGCATGGTCGGGAAAGAACTCCCGGCGTTCCTGTCTCATCTCAAGAGGAGGCGCTCCCACAGGAAAGGCGAGAGGAACTCCAGGGTCGTGCCACCATTCCCAGAGTCCCCGAGATGTCTCAGTCCATTCCAGGGAAACCTGTTTTCCCTGCACTGCCTCGACTTTCAAGCCAAGGATCAACTCACACCACGGTGGCACGTGGGACAGCCCTGTGGGAAAGCCTCGTGGGAAAGCCTCCTGGGAAAGCCTCGAGGAAAGCCACAGATCCCTTGATCCAAGCGAAGGGAAGCGTGACAGTTCTGCTACAGCTCGTGAGGAAAGCGAACGTGCATGCCCCCACTCGAGACGAGGACTGACTCCCCTGGGGAGACTCCAGAAGTACCGCAAGATGCATGTCAGCACTGGAGAGGAATCCTCATGTTCCGGCACCAACTCCACCCAAGGTCTTAGGCCCCGGCGTCGAAGGAGAGGAATCCGAGAGGCCCCGAGCAACTCGCATGGGGACTGGCCTTTCCTGAGGCCACCAGAGCGGGTCCCTGAGGTCCCCGTCGTAAGTCAAGAGCACCTGCCGCAACTCGAGAAAATCCAGGAGGTTCTCCCTCCAGGCGAGATGAGGCCCATTTCCACTCAGGCGTCTCGAGGCTAATCACACCTAACCCCTGGAACTTCCAAAGGGTCCTTCACACCCTTGCTACAACTCAAGAAGTTCCCCAACATATCTGACTCCACTCGAGAAGAAGCACGAGAGTCCCGCCCACATCCAGAGGAGCCCCGTTTCCGCCTCGTACCTCGCGGTCAGGTATCTTTTTCCTGTATGTTCCGGAAAGAATTCCAGGTGTTCCCGTCGCATCTCATGAGGAGGCGCTCTCCAAAGGAAAGGCGAGAGAAACTCCAGTGTTGTGCCATCATTCCAAGAGTCCCCCAGATATCTCAGTGTGCCGGGGTCCTGCCCCGCTGGATCCAGGGAATTCGACGGATGGACGGCGTTGACGTGGAAAGTCTTGTGTATTTATTAATGTAAGATGAGATTAAGAAATTATAGGGTAGTAAGAAGATTAACTGGAGGAAAAAGGCTGAATAGCTAGGTTTACGCGGAAGGCCAATAAAATTCCCGACAAGGAATTTTCTGGCGGATTCTGGGAATGGTGGCACGACCCTCGAGTTCCTCTTGCCTTTCCTGTGGAGAGCGCCTCCTCTTGAGATGCGCCGGGAACGCCGGGAATTCTTTCACGACCACACAGGGAAACGATCCCTCCTCTGGATCTATCAGGCGGAAACGGGGCTCCTCTGGATGTGGGCGGGACTCTCGTGCTTTCTCTCGAGTGGAGACGGTATGTCGGGGAACTTCTTGAGTTGCAGCAAGGGTGTGAAGGACCCTTTGGAAGTTCCAGATGTTAGATGTGATTAGCCTCTAGACGCCTCAGCGGAAATGGGCCTCATCTCGCCTGGTGGGGGAGAACCTCCTGGATTTTCTCGAGTTGCGGCAGGTGCTCTCGACTTACGACGGGGACCATAGGGATCCGCTATGGTGGCCTCAGGAAACGCCAGTCCACATGCGAGTTGCTCGGGAGCCTCTCGGGATTCCTCTCCCGTCGATGCTGGGGCCTAAGACCTTGTGAGGAATCGGTGCCGGAACCTGAGGATTCCTCTCCAGTGTTGACATGGATCTTGGGGTACTTCTGGAGTCTACCCAGGGGAGTCAGTCCTAGCCTCGAGTGGGGGCATGCATGTGCGCTTTCCGAGCTGTAGCAGCAGTGTCACGCTTCCCTTCGCGTGCATCAAGGGATCTGTGGCTTTCCCTCGAGGCTTTCCCACGAGGCTTTCCCAAGAGGCTTTCCCACAGGGCTGTCCCACGTGCCACCGTGGTGTGAGTCGATCCTCGGCTTCAAAGTAGAGGCAGTGCAGGGAAAATAGGTTTCCCTGGAATGGACTGAGACATCTGGGGGACTCTGGGAATGGTGGCACGACCCTGGAGTTCCTCTCGCCTTTCCTGTGGAGAGCGCCTCCTCTTGAGATGCGATGGGAACGCGGGGAATTCTTTCCCCACCACGCAGGGAAAGGATCCCTCCTCTCGAGCTAGGAGGCGGAAACAGGTCTCCTCTGGATGTGGGCGGGACTCTCGTGCTTCCTCACGAGAGGAGACGGGTATGTCGGGGAACTTCTTGAGTTGCAGCAAGGGTGTGAAGGACCCTTTGGAAGTTCCAGATGTTAGATGTGATTAGCCTCCAGACGCCTCAGCGGAAATGGGCCTCATCTCGCCTGGAGGGAGAACCTCCTGCATTTTCTCAAGTTGCGGCAGGTGCTCTCGACTTACGACAGGGACCTCAGGGACCCGCTCTGGAGGCCTCAGGAAAGGCCAGTCCCCATGCGAGTTGCTCGGGGCCTCTCGGGATTCCTCTCCCGGTGATGCCGGGCCTGAGATCTTGTGTGTGAGTGGGTGTCGGAACCTGAGGATTCCTCTCCAGTGCTGACATGGAACTTGGGGTACTTCTGGAGTCTCCCCAGGGGAGTCAGTCCTCATCTCGACTGAGGGCATGCACGTGTGATTTCCTCCCGAGCTGTAGCAGCAGTGTCACGCTTCCCTTCGCGTGCATCAAGGGATCTGTGGCTTTCCCTCGAGCCTTTTCCGCGAGGCTTTCCCACGAGGCTTTCCCACAGGGCAGTCCCTCGTGCCACCGTGGTGTGAGTCGATCCTCGGCTGAAAGTCGAAACAGTGCAGGGAAAACAGGTTTCCCTGGAATGGACTGAGACATCTGGGGGACTCTGGGAATGGTGGCACGACCCTGGAGTTCCTCTCGCCTTTCCTGTGGAGAGTGCCTCCTCTTGAGATGCGACAGGAACGCCGGGAATTCTTTCCCGACCACGCAGCGAAAGGAACCGTCTCTCGAGCAAGGAGGCGGAAACGGGCTCCTCTGGATGTGGGCGGGGACTCTCGTGCTTCCTCTCGAGTGGAGAGACGGTATGTCGGGGAACTTCTTGAGTTGCAGCAGTGTGTGAAGACCCTTTGGAAGTTCCAGAAGTTTAGTGTGATTAGCCTCGAGACGCCTCAGCGGAAAATGGGCCTCATCTCGCCTGGGAGGGGAGAACTCCTCGGGGCGGGAGGACTCTGGATTTCTCAGTCGGAGTTGCT
>NW_017219284.1:0-22157 GCF_001704415.2 Capra hircus | reverse complement strand
CCCGGCCGAGCAGCCTCGCGCGTTACTAGAAACTCTGGCCAGATCGGGGCCTGGACAGTAATCTTGGGGAATAGTCTCTCTCTGGGACACTGTTTTGCACAAACCAGTCCACTGAATAGATGATGTGCTATAATACGCTTTACTGGTCCACATTGGAATAAACACTAATACAAAATGACATCTTGATATCACAATAAGCAATGTAATGCAAAACCTTAGCCTAATTTATTCCATTGCAGGAAAATGTATAAATTTCTAAGGCGTTAGGAATTTCTACAAATCTAATGGATTTGTAGCCTGAAGTATTTCTAACTGAAATACAGCATCTGATAGGATGTTGCTGGGAAACTAGCACGTTGCTGGATTCCCCCGCCCCCCTGCTCCCCGAGGAGCTATGCAATGATCATTTCTCTTTCCTTGGGACTCGACCTCTCCTCCCCCAGATTTCTCCCTGATCTGTTTTAAAAAACAACTCTCCAACCTCTCCCACCCTTGTGACTTCCTATAATCTGCTCTTCTCAGCACTGTCCTTCATTCGCGCGCCCCCGCATTGCCTGGCCTGGCTCTCCCTGCGGTCTCAGCATTGTCCAGCATCCCTCCACCCGCTGCCCTGGAGACTGTATCCATATGGCCAGATAGGTGGTTGAGTATAGAAAAATGGTTCATGGATGATATTGAATCACTGAGCCTGGATGAGAAGGAGACATCCACAGGGGAGTTCAAGGTAGTGGGGGAAGAAGGAGAATTTAGGTTTTATCTGTGGTTTTCATTCAGGGGAAGATGCTACAGGGCCCACACCAGGGAAGAAGGAGTCAGTCAGAGGTAAATACTTGGGCGGTGGTGTCCAGAAATTCCAGCAGGAACTCTGAAGAGAAGAGTGAGGGAGAGCCTGCTGTGAAGCTGCTGTATGTTGGGCAGGGCACACATGGGACACAGGGAGAGAGAAAGAAGCAGGAAAGTAATAACAGGCTTCCCAAGGGAAGGGGAGGGCGTCACGGTAACAGTGATGTGCACATAGTGACACATGTCGCGGAGAGACGAGGGAGAGTGGAAAGGAGCCAGCGAGACAGGAGCGTGGGTGCAATTAATACATCCTTTACGTTGTTGGAGAAGGCAATGGCACCCCACTCCCGTACTCTTGCCTGGAGAATCCCATGGATGGGGGAGCCTGGTGGGCTGCAGTCCATGGGGTTGCTAAGAGTCAGACGCGACTGAGCGACTTCAGTTTCACTTTTCACTTTCATGCATTGGAGAAGGAAATGGCAACCCACTCCAGTGTTCTTGCCTGGAGAATCCCAGGGACGGGGGAGCCTGGTGGGCTGCCGTCTGTGGGGTCGCACAGAGTCAGACATGACTGAAGTGACTTAAATGTACATTGTTTCATGAGAGGCCAAGAGCAGAGGCCAAGAGAGAGGCTGAGCCAGAGCGCAGGACACAACCAAGGAGACATAAAACTTGATAAATAAAAACATAGGTGTTCAAATCAAGATTGTGTTAAAACGCTCTTGTAAGGAATACAATTGGGATTTTAAGGATCTCCTTTTAGGGAATATGGAAATAAGTGCAGGTGAGATGATATGAATTCTTAGACGAGGATTCACAAGGATGACTCCCCTGCCTGAAGAGTGGCGCCACCAGAAGCAGTTTGCGCCGAGGTGAGTGGGGAGATGGCTCAGCACAGTGGGGAGACACTGGCCGATGGAGACTCTGGGCCTTCCCGGGAGGAGGGCTTCCTGCAGACCCCGTATGCCAGGGTGCTGAGAACATCGGGCAGGGGTTACCTGCACCACTGAGAGTCACTGTACTTGGAGGGGTTTTGCTTAAATATGGTTCCATTTATTTCTGGCTGCACGGGCCTTCCTTGCTGCATGCAGGCTCTCCCTACTGCAGCGAGCAGGGCCTGTGCTCTAGTTGCGGTGGTTGGGTTTCCCACTTTGGTGGCGTCTCTTGCTGTGGAGCGCTGGGCTCTAGAATGCCTGGGCTCAGTATTTACGGCTTCATTTCTCTGTGGCACGTGGGATCTTCTGGGGACCAGAGATCGAACCGGGTGTCCCCCGCACTGCAAGGTAGATTCTTAACCGCTGGACCGCCAGGGCAGCCCCTGTACTTGCAGTTTTCATTGGAGCTACCTAAGTCCTGATAAACGTGACCTCAGTGAAAGGGGGAAGGAGAGTGAGCGCACGGCCTGCCTCCACCACAGGGAGCCTGCTGGGTCTGCACAGACCCCTTTCCGTTTCTGAACCGCACTTGCCATTTACTCACTTCCTCTTTCTCCACCTAAAAAACACACTGTCTTATATTCTCCAAGCAGTCTTCCTCATGGCTTTCTTCCATGGAAGCAGAATTTCTAGGCAAAAGAGTCTATGCAATATTTCTATGTGAATATCAGAAGAAGGTGAACATTTTCTTTGGGGTAACGGTTCTGGAAATTCAGAATTAAATATGTTTCAGCTCATATTGGCCTAACGACTGTACCTGGCCCAGCTTCCTGCATCTTAGCTGGCTCACTGGTGTCATTAAGGCCCTGGGGTCTCTCTGGCCCCTCAGCCACTGCATCCACCTCCTACCGCATGGCAAAAAAAAAAAAAAAAAAAAAAAAAAAAAGGCTCTCTGGCACCATTAAGATCCCTGCTGATTGCAGATCCTGTGACCTTGCTGGTGCCTTGACTTACGGCAGCTTCCTAAGTCCTTACCTAGGATTTGTTGGCATAAAGTTCAACCAGAAAAAACAGAAAACAAAACCTGTTTTAGTGTGTCTCTTGATATTTGGTTTTGTTTTTACATTTGCAAGAGAAAAACAGAAAATGAAGCAGAAGATACTTTCAAACATATGGTTAACGGATTTAGAATTACTGATTCAAAGTGAAAGTGAAAGCGAAGTCGCTCAGTCATGTCTGACTCTGCGACCCGTGGACTGTAGCCCACCAGGCTCCTCTGTCCATGGGATTCTCCAGGCAAGAATCCTGGAGCGGGTTGCCATTCCCTTCTCCAAAACACACACTTAACACACAACAAGACATTAAATTGATTGAGGACATTGCAAGAAGTGTCCTAATTCATGCTCCCTTTGTCCGCACTTAACTGAGTGTGCTCAATTAAGACGCTCTGTGTCTACAGAGCGCGCTGTCATTCTTGGCTAACTTAAAATACAGTGTATTAATGGGAAATTGAAATACAGTGTATTAATGGGAAAACTGGAGGCACAATGAGGCAAACAGATCAGGAGACAACTGTCATTGAAAAGAGAGTTGATGACGTCGAGTTCCCAAGAGGAGGGACAGGCCACGCCATTGGGCCACACGGGAAGGGACTGGACTTGTCCGGAGAGGGAGGGAGGGGAATTCAGTACAGGGGCCTTTCCTGTGACTCCTCAGGAGGGAACAGCGAGCTGGGTGCGCAGGTTCAGGACCGGCCAGTGCGCGTGATGTTAGCGGCCATCTCCGGCGTCTGGCTCTGGGTGACGAGGGAAGGGGATGGTGGCCCGGAGCGCAGCGTAAACGTCACCTCCTCGGAGACACGTCCCCACGTGCATCTGCAGTGACGGCTCCCCCGCGCCTCCTGCCCTCAGCGCCTCGGTCCTTCGCGGCCCAGGGCCGGCCCTGTCAGCGCCGCTGGGGCTCGTCAGCCATCCGTCCTCGGCCGGGACGCCTCTCCTCCCCGCCCCGGCCCAGCCCCCTTCCCGCTGCGCCGCGTCCGCCCTTCGCTCCCTGGAGCTGCCTCTTCTACAGGCGGTTCTGTTTATTCCTCGTCTCCCTCCACAGCGTCAGCTCTGCGGGAGCAGCAGGATCGCTTCTTTTTAAAGTGTGGGGGTTTTCTGTCTTACTCTCCTCTTTTTATTTATTTATTTATTTATTTTTTCTTTTACTTTATTTTATTTTACAATACTGTATTGGTTTTGCCATACATCAACAGGAGTCCGCCACGGGTGTACATGAGTTCCCAACCCTGAACCCGCCTCGCACCCCCCTCCCTATGCCATCTGTCTGGGTCATCCCAGGGCACCAGCCCCCTGTCAAGGGCTGTGAGGTGTGGTGGCTGGGCCGCTGCCCCCAGCCCAGGCCTGGCACAGAGCACATGCGCTCTCAGCATTTGGGGACGGACACACCCGCCACCGTGCTTAGCAGGGAACCAGCAGCGGTAAGCCTTGTTGCTGCCCCCAGGGGGCTGTTAGAAACCAGCTGACAGCCCCAGAGGAGTTGCTTAGTTAGGAGCCATGCCAGCAGAATAGGCGGAAATGCAGTTTTGGCTCTTCCAGAAATGAACTCTTGAACCAGTCAGCCAGGAATCTTCTGACTATCACTAGTTAAGCCGTCTGCCTGAGAAAGCTTTCCAGCCTCTAATGGAAAGTAACCTCGCAGTAGCCGCTTGGATTCTTTGCCCAGCACAACGTCCTTGTTCCTGATCCCTCAGCCTATAAACGTCTTTTATTATGTGCAACTCCTCAGTTTCTAACTGCTGAATTGGATGCTGCCTGATTCATAAATCTTTAAATAGAGGCACTAAGATTTTAAAATTTTACTCAGTTGAATTTTATTTTATTTTAATAGTTCTTACAGCTTATTTTGGAGAAGGCACCCCACTCCAGTACTCTTGCCTGGAAAATCCCATGGACGGAGGAGCCTGGTGGGCTGCGGTCCATGGGGTCCCTAAGAGTCGCATATGACTGAGTAACTTCACTTTCACTTTTCACTTTCCTGCATTGGAGAAGGAAATGGCAACCCACTCCAGTGTTCTTGCCTGGAGAATCCCAGGGATGGGGGAGCCTGGTGGGCCGACATCTACGGGGTCACGCAGAGTCGGACATGACTGAAGTGACTTAGTAGCAGCATAGCTTATTTTAAGATTATACTTGGCTTTTAAGAGATTGTTATAGATTCAGTCGAGCTCACTGTGAATGATGTCAGATTCATGATCTCTGAAGAAGATTTAGCTTCAGGACCAAGGGCCAGGATTGATCACTCAAGAGCGTTTGTGTAGCAGAGTTTTATTACAGTGGAAAAAGGTCAGAGAAAGCTTCTGACATAGATATCAGAAGGGGTGCCCCCCTTGCTAGTGTGAGCAAGGGAGGTATATACTTTTTAAATTAGTTACTGGACTTCCCTGGTGGCTCAGAGGTTAAAGCATCTCCCTGGAATGCAGGAGACCAGGGTTCAATCCCTGGGTCGGGAAGATCCCCTGGAGAAGGAAATGGCAACCCACTCCAGTACTCTTGCCTGGAGAATCCCATGGAGGGAGGAGCCTGGTGGGCTACAGTCCATGGGGTCGCAAAGAGTCGGAGGCGACTGAGTGACTTCACTTTAAATCAAAAGAAGGTCTCAGGGTTGTGAAAGTTTTACCAGAGCCACTCTCACAACGCTTTAGGACGAACAGGATTAGAGTTTAACAGAAAGATCCTACCAGACCCATTCCCATAATATACATTCTGAGATATCAGGATTAATCAGAAGGTTTTCAGGAAGGAGAAACGGTCCTCAAGCAGATACATTGTTGGTATACAATCCCTAGTACAGAATTCAAGTGGCTCAGATGGTAAAGCATCTGCCTACAATGTGGGAAACCCGGGCTGGATCCCTGGGTTGGGAAGATCCCCTGGAGAAGGCAATGGCAACCCACTCCAGTACTCTTGCCTGGAAAATCCCATGGACAGAGGAGCCTGGTGGGCTACAGTCCATGGGGTTGCAAAGAGTCGGACACGACTGAGCAAGTTTACTTTCTTTCACAGAGTTTAAACTGAGTTGTGTAATCATCAGTTCCGGGCCTAAAGAAAGAAAAACAAACAAACAAACAAACGTTTTAAGTGACTAAGACTAAGAAAAAAGAGGAAAAAAGGTTCTTGTCCTTTCCTCCTCCTTGAGAACCCCAGACCCCTCTCTCCTCGGGTACCCCTGGACTTCTTATCAACCTGCCTAGGAACTGACTCGCTCACTTTGAGTATCTCTTCAGCCTGTGAGCTCCATGAGAACATCAGGCCCGAAAGAGAAAAGACCTTGAGTAAATGTTATGATGACTGAATAACTGTAGAGATAAAATGACTAAACAGAGTCCAGGTGAAGGTTACATTCACTGAAGATTAGCTTTTCTTCCTCCTCCCTCCCTCTTTCCAGAACAGAAGTTCCAGGGACCTTGTATCACCCTCACCTCATATGGAACTCCAGTGGTCTGGGTGATTTTTAGCTTTTCATTTATTTTTACACTGGAAGACATTTCATGACTGTACCCCTCAAAATAGAAAAAATTACTATTTGAGGGGCAGGGACCCTCCATGTTGTCTGAGTCAAAAGAGAACAATATGTGAACACAGGATATTGAGGAGATGGCTTGGGGCCCTGGGCAGCTGGAAGTAGGGAGACAAAGGCAGAGGGGTGTTGTTTCCACCTCCCTCCTCCCAACATGACACATTTGTCCCTCTTTGTACTTAATCACTCTGATTCTGATTATCTGGAGATTGACGTGTCTGCTGGCAGATGGTGTGGTCTCAGGTCACAGCATTAAAGGCCACCAGACCTCAGTTCTGAGCTGTTTGCAAGACCTAGGACAAGTCTTCGAGATCTGCTGTTTTTAACCCGAAGCATTGATAGCGGTACTACTTATGTGAGGGTCCAGAGGTTGAGGCATAGGTACTTGGGATTAGTCACTGGGAAAGGCTGCAACCCTGGGAAGGCTGCCCCTAGAATCCCAGCCTGGAACACGAGTGGTAAGTGGAATATGTGGATGAAGCAGTGAGGATGTCAGCGAGAGACACTCAGCTGGTGCCAGGACAGCACTGAAGGAGAGCACTGGGCTTTTCTCCACTCACTTCCAGATGGTCAGGCCCTATTTGCCACTGACCACATAACCTGAGTGATAACCACCTCCTGGGAACTCCAAGTCACAGCCTGATGGCTAGGCCTCCAGAGGGCTGAAGGATGTGTCGGGAGCGGTTTGCCCACAGATGCTGGGCACCCCAGGGCTCTGACAGGGGCTGGTAAGGCTGGCATGGCAGTCCCCACAGCACAGGGTATTGGGGTGCCTGGTCGGGGCTGCCACCATCTAGGGCCATACCACCACGAAGGCACTTGCTAATTTCTGAGCTCAGAAGCTAAAGCAAAGTTGAGCGTGATTAGTAGTTGGTTGCAAGACCACCTGGGAAGACCAGGAGCTGCAGACCCTCCTGTCTGTCCCTCCTTTCATCTCTCTTACCCTCGGCCACCGCCCTCCACTGGCACAGATGGGCCCTTCTTTGGCCATTGGGAAGTGGCCTATTGTTGAGTCTTGGCCTGGGAGGGCACTCTGGGGGCTCTGACAGTGGGCAGCACAGCTGGGCTGGTGCCCCCTGTGCACGCTGGCCGCTCTGGGTTGGGGGGCAGGTTGAGTGCCTACAAGAAGGCGGTACTTTATGCCATGAAACTGTGCACATAAAATGGTTCTAATGGCGACGCTGGACCTCAGTGTATTTTCCACATTAAAAGAACTGTAGCGTGTGTGTGTGTGTGTGTGTGAGTGTGTGTGTGTGTGTGTGTGAGTGTGTGTGTGTGTGCGTGTGTGTGTGTTAAAGACTTAGGAAAGTTCTGAAGCCAAACAAAACATTGGATCACATGATAAAATAAGAATAAGCTTCAAAAACATGACACTGTGTAAGAAACCAGACCTAAATGGCCACAGTTGTACAAACCCATGTGCTTGAAATACACAGAATAGGCAGTTCCATAAGGATGAAAGAGTGAGGAATGTGGAATTTAAAGTGGCTGATTAAGGAACACTAGGTGTCTTTGTAGGGAGATAAAATGTAAAATATTCTGAATCAGATAGTGATGATGGCTACACAACTATATACATAGGCAATCACTACAATACAGTGCTGAAGGGAGAAGTTTTTGGTATATGAGATATATCTAAACTTAAAATGAGTAAGTTGAATTTTTTTCCCAAAACAACAGCCCCCGCGCATACCCTCCAGGCCTCCTTCGGCTCTCGCTCTAAGCTCTGCAGACATGGACAGAGATGCCTGTGTCTCTGTGTGCATGCTCAGGCGCGTTTGGCTCTTTGTGACCCCACGGCCTGCAGATGGCCAGGCTCCTCGGTTCATGGAATTTTCCAGGCAAGAGTACTGGAGTGGGTGGCCATTTCCTCCTCCAGGATATTTTCCCGATCCTTTACTGTTTCTTCAGAATTTGTCTCCAGAGCAGGGAGTCAGCCACCACCACTCGCCTAGGCTGAGGCTCAGGGCACACATTGGAGTGGGGACACGTTCTGGTGGGAAAAAGGAAAGCCTGTCCTGCTCAGAGCGTGTAATATGGGGTAGCCAGAGACAGGCTTGCCGGGGTCCAGCCCCGGTGGATCCAGGGTGATTCGAAGGTGGGGATGGAGTCTTCGTCTTTGGAAAAATACATATTTAATCACAGATATAGAGAGATTAGAAATGGATAGTGTAGTAGGAAGATTAGTGGAGGAAAAGAGGCTGAATAACTTGGATTACGTGGAATAGCATCCATGCTCCAGATGGGAATTCAGCCAGAAAAACGGGAGCAAGAAAGAAGCAACATGGGGGAATCAGTCTTTCCGGAAACTGATCCGATTTCTTTATTTTTGGGTTTGCTTATATACCTTTTGTTACACATAGGGATGAATACAGAGTCACGTGGGGGTCAGCAGTCCTGACCTTTATCAAAATCAGGTGCTTCACATAAATGTATAAAAAAAGGTACATCATCTTCTGGCCATGAGTGAGACCTGCTGACATTTTATGATCCTTTCTTTCTGATAGCCAAAAACTTATTTCTTCCAAGGGTGTTTTTTCTTAAACCAGGCACCACCCTCCAAATAAAGTTACATTCCTATAGGGTGAGGGTGTAGTGAGTTACAATCAAGAAAGGAATTTATTTAACCCAAGGTTAACATGATTAGTCTTAAAGGTTAATACTTATTTCTCCTATATGTTAATTATATTCATTATAAGGGTAGGGAACATGGAGATTTAGCAGCAAACATCAGCCCAACAACTGAAAATCCTTTCACCAATGCTCCCCTTAAGATCTATTTAGTCTTAAGATAGTGATAAAGTTACATTCTTACATAGCAAGGACACAGTGATTTATAACAAAGTACAGTGATCTATTACAAAAGAGAAAATCCATTAACTCAAAAAGTCTAGTATTGCTAACATAAAAAACGACTATATTTCCTTTTCTATATTCCAAATACATTGATTAATATATTCCCAGGTGCCTGAGGATATGGAGGCCTGGAGGCAATCATTGACTCAACAATGAGAAAAGCCCTATGCTACTTAAGACTCTCAAAATACTAAAAAACTCTCTGTGCTGTTTATGGTTGTGAGGTAGTAAACAATCTTGTGCCTAGTGGCAGCAGTATGGATAATCCTGTCACACAAGCTAGTTTGCCAGCAGAGAGGTTTGACCTGAAACATCCTTGTCCCACCCAGAGCAGGGAATTAGCAGCAATTATTGACACAACAAATGAAGAACCCTTCACCAATATAATTCCTAACCAACACACTATACTAATAATTTCCAACTCCCCCAAAGAATTTGTCTTTAGTAAGTCTAAAACATCTCATGCCTCTCAGGTTGGGAGGCTGTAAACAATCACATGTGGCTGGACGAACCTATACAGGCGGGCTGGATAACCTTCAGAGGAGTCCGTAAGCTGAAACACTCCTGTCACGCCCAGGAATTTTTATTGCCTTGGAGCTGCAGGTTTACTCCTCCGAGAGAAACGGTTATGGGGGAGAGCATAAAACAGACTCTAGTTTTGGGGTAGATGCTCAGGAACAGGGGGTTTCCTGAGGCTTGATCCCGCCTTTGCGTATGCCAAGCCTCCTTCCTCATGACCTTTGCCACGGGCGGAGTTCCTCACGCTGGCCCCTGGCATAGGCTGACAGGAAGAGGGCCGTCCCAGGTGACTGCTTAGATAACAGATTTGGTTTCCCCCGTTTGGTACTAAATTGAGAGGAAGAAGAATAAGGAAGGTGGCAGCCATGCACTGAGTCCTGGAGCCCACTGCTGCGGACGCTGCGGTCTGGTTTTCCAGGTCGGTTGCTGCAGGGCAGGGCCTCGTGGCTGGAAGGAGAGGTTCCTCAACTTCCCAGTGTGTTAAGAAAGTTCTTCATTTCAACATCCTTCTCTGGTTGTCTTCAATTGGATACTCTGTGGATAAACTTGAAACGGTGTTTCTTAAATTAACTGCAAACAAAGGTAATAATTACGTTATTGTTGAGTAACAATGATAATGGTGATTTTCATTAAAATTAATTTCAAGATTTCTCATTGGATACCGACATTACAGCAGGTTACCGCATTAGTAACAAAGATCCCCAACAACCTGTCGGGCCATCTGGTCGACCTCGCCAGAGCAGCCGCCCATCTGTAGGCTTTGTGATCCTCACACAGATGTATCCGTGTCTCACACCCGCGAAACAGCGCCTCCACACGGACACCATTCTTCCCACTTCTGAGCCCGAGGAGAATAGAAGGGTCGCAGGGCGCCCCTCGCAGAGATGCAGCCCGACCCGCAGGAAACCCGCCGGCTGAGTCCTGAGCCCGTCCAGGCCGCGGACCTGCAGCCCGACTCTCCGGCAACAGCAGGCTCCTCCCGGGTCTCATGGCGCTGTCACCCCCGGCCCCTGGAGCTCTGCCCCGGGCTCGGCGGCCGAGCCGCAGCCTTCGCGGGAGTCGCCAGCGTTCCCCGGGAAGGGACCGGCTCACGGCGGCAGCTGGGTGGCTCCCGACGAGCGGCGCACACGGCCCCGGGCGGACCCCGACCGCCCGGCCGCCCTGACGCCCTGCTTGTTCCGGGCGTCCGCCTGGGAGCCGGCTCCCGGCCCCGCAGGGCGCGGAGACCCAGACAACAGACGGGAGGGCGGGAGCAGGGGAGACCTCCGCGGGCAGCTGCGGGAGAAGGCGCGCTCCTCCGCGATTCCCGGGGGTCGGACCCAGGCGGCCCAAGGGCAGGTGCCTGCTCCCGGGCGGACTTGGGAATTTGGTGAGACTTAGACTGTGTGGACTGTAAAGCTGAAACCGTGAAAGGATTCGGTAAAACATGCATGAATGATTTTTATTCCGTGGAATAATAGAATGGAATCACGATACAACATTAAAAAAAAAAAAGTCCAGAAGCCATCAAAGAAATGAATGATAAACAGCCATAAATCCACCTTTTCATATTCCACAAGGAAGGTCCAATGATAACACATCAGCGTGGGAGGAACATTTGTGCAAATACTTGTGTAATGAGATTATTGATATTAGTATCAGTATAAAAACAGAACATTCAGGAAACAGCCATTAAGAGGGATCCGGTAAGGGAATTTTCATTGGTACTGACTTGAAAGATCTGTGTGATGAATTGTTGGATAAAAATAGCCAAGTTATAGGATTTCCACTGGTGCTAAGAGAATAAATATACACATTTGTACATTTATCTTTTACATGAACTAAGATGGAAAGGCAAATGATTTAGAACAGCTAAAGCAGTTTTATAAAAAGAATACAGCCTCTGCCATAGCTTGGCACCTGGTGCCAGAAAGAAGTGTCTTCAGAAACCAAGACGAGCCACACCGCCTGCTTTTCTGCCCCCTCCTCCTGTGGCCTCCAGGCAGGCAGCTGGCATCCTAGCCCCTTAAAGTCACTGCTCCACTCAGACTGAAGCAGATCCAAGGAGCGGTTGGTATGACCTTGGCTCTGCAGACTTGGGCTCCTCAGCCTCTTGCCTCATCCTGGGAGCCCCCAGCCAGTCAGTCATCACCCCAGTATCTTCCCCACCAGAGGCTACTGGCCCCACTCTGCAGGGGCAGCCCTTGTCTCTATGAGATCCGAGCTGTTTTCCCAAAGGAAGGCTTTTCCCTTTGCACAGCAGCTATGAAGCAAGGGGATAACTGACTTTTTGCACCTGGACTGATCGTGCACTTTGTCCTCACGTCTGGCCCCAATTACCCCCATGAGGGTAAAAGAAGGACACTCCCTTTACACAGGAGGTGTGGGTCAATGGGCACCTGAGCTTTCACATCTGGACCTTTCATATGCATTTGGCGTGCACTTAGCTCCTGAAGACACGAGACAGAAGCAGGGTTAGGCCTCTTAGCATGGTTGGCCACTGCTTTCATGAAACACCCAGGGTTTCTAAGCAATGCCAGGGTGACAAGAATAAAGAAGCAGCATGCAATCATTCAGGCCAGACACACACACACACACACACACACACACACACACACACAGGAGAGGCTATAGAATCCCCCTGACCCTAAGGGAAAACGTAACTCTGGAATCAACCATGTCCATGTGTCATGCAGAAGTAAGATCACCTAAATGACCTGATTCTTTAACAAATTTTCAATTATTAATAAATATTTGCTGTCCTTGTGTTTATTCTGAGATTACTGAGTAAGGTGGCCAGTTTTACATTACTTAAAAAAGATTTATTTCATGGGGCAAAATTACTAAAACTTTACCTTTCTTCAACAAAAACTCCATCATACCATGTTTAAAATACCACTTTCCTGAGCCAGAGCTGGCAAGTCTTCCTAAGCGGCAGATAGTGAGCATCGTAGATGGTTCTACGACCTCTGCTGCGTCTGTGCAGTTCCGTTATTGCAGCAGGAAAGCAGCCCCAGGTATCTTTACGGACACTGAAATTTGGCAGCCATACAATTCATATGTCTCACAACTTTATAACATTTAAGATAATAAAAATCATTTTTAGCTTGTGGGTCCAACCAGCACAGGTTGTGGTAGAATTTGACCCAGGGGATGTAGGATGCTATGGCCTGATCTATAAAACCACAGTGGAACTCTTAGGGGAAGCATGCTGACTGAAACCACCCAGCCTGGCCAGGCACCACGGTAACTATTTGCATGAGTCATTTTATGACAGGAGGTGCTGGTAAGGAACACGGAACTAATAAGCCACCACCAACCGGAAGAGGTTGGGAAAGCTCAAAAGGAGACACCACATGTCTGACCACCTCCCAGAATCCTCGTCTCTGGCATCCATCTTGGCTGAACCAAGTGTGCACCACCAGGAAGGACTCTGAGTCAGAATGATTGGCTAAAGACAACCCGGAAACTAATCCCATCACCATAAACCCCGAGACTGCGAGCCGTGTGGCAGAGCTGCTCTCCTGGGTTCCCTCACCCTCCTGCTCTCCATGCTGGTGCCCTTTCCCATAAACTCTCTTGCTTTGTCAGCACATGTGTCTCCTCGGACAATTCACTTCCGAGTGTTGGACAGGAGCCCAGTTTCGGGCCCTGGAAGGGGCCCCTTTCCTGCAACAGTACCCCCTGATGTGGAACACCCACTGTGTTTTCAGGAGTCGGTGACCTGTGAGGATGTGGTTGTGAGCTTCCTCCAGAGAGACCAGCCCTGTCTTGTGATGCTGGAGACATCAGTCGTCTGTGGGTGAGACTGTCACTATTTAATAGAGAATCATCCAGAGCAGCTTGGCCTGAGTCAACTCTCATCCCCCCATGCCTCTTCCAAGGCTCACATTGACCTGAAGGACAGTTTCTATTAATAAATTATATTTTAAGCTAGCCCTGAAAGAGAAGACACTTTTCAGACAAGCACAAATGAATAAATGAATTATCAAACTTATTACCATGTTCTCAAGCAGTTTAATATTTCACTATATGGGTTTTTTTTTCTCTATAAACCAGCAGGTTCCATAAGGGTGAAAGACATCTAAGAAATTATATAAACAAGATCCGACCCCTGGGAAATCCTAAATATCTGTTTCCTTGACCTGAGAGCTTAGGGCAAAACTTAGCAACTTCCCACGTTTTAGCTTAATACTGAAAATGGGTTTTAGTGATATTTCCACTGAACGTTTTCAATGCATCAATTTAGCAGGGGACCTACCAGAGTGAAACTCATCTTCCTTGCGATAATCCAGTTACACCACACACGAGATGCCTGTGCCTCGAGGCGGTGCAGTTAGAAACTGCCCCTATTTTCATGGAAAGAGCACACATCTCAAAGCCAGTTATGTGTTTAGGGGAGAGTGGGGGGTGCACGGTGTGGGGGAATGAACAAGTCCATCTCCCTGGAAGGTAGAGGGATCAGCTCCTGATTCACTGAGTCGGGAGCATCTGTTTCCCATGTAGATTTTCAGAGACGGAGCTGGAGAGGACAACGGATGGAACTGAGCTTGGCTGTCCTCCCACAGAAAGGAGAGCTGAAAACACCAGACTCCTGCATGTTGGAGCAGCCTGACAAGGCCGCTGCACAGAAACCCCTCAGAGCCTGATGTGCCAGTCAAGATTGTGGACAAAAAAAAAAGTCCCCACCAAATTACAGCCAGGAAAAGTGTGCCTCTGTTTCCTGTTTAGATGTGGAGGGAGGCAGCCCAGGGTTGGTCTGGCAGGGCTGTTCCAGAAAGCTCCACTCCCATCCTAGGAATACTGTTCTGTCATCCCAGGGGCGTTTGCCCCCTCCAGGGTGGACCTGGAGCAGAATGGAGCTTCCCCTTCTCGGCTGATGTTCCCAGCAGCAAGACAGCAGGAGAAGGAAGAGCCATGTTCTCTCACCTAGAAAATAGTCAACAAGTTGCACAAATTGTTTTCCCTCCATCCTGGAGGGAGAGCTGGTCTCACCGGCATCCCCGCTTCAGAGGATGTTGGGAATGTCTGTAGTCTCGGGCAGCCATGTGCTCAGTTCAAAGCTGAGTGTGCAGTCCCCCCAGAAGAGAAGGGAACAGACTCCTAGGAGCCCAGTGGGCATCTCTGCCATGTCCCCTCTCCCCACGCCCTTCCCAGAGCTCTTGCTGTATGAGAGTTTGTCCTTCAAGTTGCATCAATGCACATTTCAGGAATAGGCTGAAAACCATGAGTTCATGGGTGGTTTTCATTAGATTTGCTGGTAGGTCATTGACTGAACTCCATTGCTAGCTCACAGAGTGTCTCTGGCCAGGGGCGGCACTGGGGCAGGCATTGTGGGCGAACAATAATAAGGTACCCAGTGGGAGCACCAGGGTGTCAGCAGCAGCTTCAAATCACAGGGGAAAGGAAAACACGGGGGTACACTTGAGGTCAACCCCAAATAGTGTTGCCGGAAAATAACTACAATTAAGCAATTACTTCCCTGATGGTTCAGATGGTAAAGAGTCTGCCTGCAGTGCAGGAGACCCAGGCTCGAGCCCCAGGTGGAGAAGATGTCCGGAAAGGGGAGCGGCTCCCCACTGCCGTATTCTTGCCTGGAGAACCCCATGGACAGGGAGCATGGTGGACCTATAGTACAGAGTGGCGCACTCAGACCTGACTGAAGCTACAGCATGGGTGCTCACATACACACCTGAGCAAGAAGACTAGTGAAGAGCAAAGACATCCAAAGAACCGAGGCCTTTGAAGAGCTT
Organism: Capra hircus; assembly: GCF_001704415.2. Lineage (NCBI taxonomy): Eukaryota > Metazoa > Chordata > Mammalia > Artiodactyla > Bovidae > Capra > Capra hircus. The sequence continues at coordinate 6,814 of NW_017219284.1, read as the reverse complement.
CGGGAGCGCTTGATGCCCAAGATGTAAATGGAGGGTATACGGAAGGGGCCGACCACAGCTCCCCCTTCGGCTCCCCTTGTCTGTCTCCCCCATTAGTAGGTCAAGACAGAACCAGGGGCCCCTGAGTGTCTGGGCAAAGCAGAAGCCCGAGGGCAGGAGCCCCCCTCCCTGGCCAACCCCCTTCCCTCTGTCCCCACAGCCCAGGGGCCCCAGCCCCCTGTGCGCCACGCCTCACACTGGTGTAAACAGGTGTGATCACTTCCAAAGAGTGAAGCACACGGGTGCAGAACTAGCACCTCCCAGTGACGCCCAGCTTTAGACTAATGTGGAATTCAGGAAGATGCAAGTGGGAGTTACCACAGCCTACAACACGGCTTTTACTTTCCCCAATGCCTGCATTATGCAGTTAGTCATTAAGTAAGCTTGTTCTAAACACAGGCTTTTAACTTAGAAATAGTGCTGTTTTCTACCTCTTCAAAAATGTACCTTTGCAGCCAGTGTTCAGTTCCTCCCCTGTCTTCTTAACCAAAACAGGTTTTTTTTTTTTTTTTGAATCTTCAGAGACCCTGTCAGAGTGTTTCCTGAAGGTCAGGGGAGAGTTTCCTGGGTCACAGGCATCCCTTCCCCTGTTGCCAATCAGCACAGGTGTTTTATGATAAACACTGGTTCTGAGAGCACTCACTGCGTGACTGGCTTGCATAGACCTGGAGCAGTTTGTCCCCATCAGCCTCTGTGGCTGATGTGGCCACTTGGAAGCAGCCCGGCGTCCCGGCCCCCATGCCGGGCAAGCCACCCTGCGGGCCCCTTCCCTCACCGCTTCCACCCCCAGGATCCCAGGGCGCTGGGCCTCCGGGGGCCACAGTGCGCTCCTACCTGCCCCCTCACAGGTATGGACAAGTCACCTCTGTGCCGGTCCAGGAGGAAGGAGGTTCTGTCACAGCCCCAGGGAGACCCAAGGAGGGGGCCCCATCCCCTCAGAGGCTCAGGATCCTCACAGAGGTGCGGGGGGATCATCGTGGTGGCTGCAGGAGCCTCAGCGCCTGCCCTGTGGGTTCTCACCCACTGAACAAAGACTGCAAATACCTCTGGAAGTGGGGTGACTGCAGGGCAGGTGAGACACAAGTGGGTCCATTGTGGCGGAGAGGGGCTTCTAAGTTGCAAAGCACAGGCCAAGTCTTTTCTGAGCTGGAAATATGGACCGCTCAGAACCTGCCCCACCAACTGGAGGGACTGGTTGGCATCCTTGTTGAGGCAGTCTGAGTGTGGGCTGGAAAGGAATCTCCAGGCACAGCATTTCAGAAGGTAGTGGGTTGATTACCCACAAAGCAGAGATAATGTGGGCACTGCCAGCACAGTGGGCTGAACTCCAGGCAGACCAGGGAGATTTGGCAGTTTTTGTGGGTTTAATAACCAATTTTTTATAGCCTCAAGACAAAGAAAATTCCTGCTGTAGGGCTGGCATCAGGTGATTGATTAGGGGAGCTACGAGTGTTTACTGGAGTGGGCATCTTTGCCTAATTGGGAGTCAGGAAGCTTGTTAGTGATGACTGGGTGTTTTGGCAATGGTTACAAAGGGTGGAGTTACCTCCAGAAGTGTCGTTGGTTCTGGGCTCAGCTTCTGTGGCCAAGGGCAGGACTCACCAGTCCTGGGCGTAGGTTTCTCAGAGAGATACGAGGAGATGGTGGAGGAGGAGAGCTCCCGGTGAGTCTGGACCTGACATCCATCCTTCTTGATCTCAGCCACAGGAGCTGCGGGTTACTCTGCGTATAGCTATCCCCAGGTCAGAGTGGCCGCCTCCTCTGGGCTTGATGTTCAATCTTGATTACGTAAGACAGATGCAAAAACAAAATAGTTAAGACCTACGGCAAGCTGTCGTCCTCCGACCCCTTCATTCGCAGCCCGGGACAGTGCTTCGGGACACCTGCTGTCCCCACTGCACGCTCAGGGCTCCCTCCCAGAGCACGTTCACGGAGGCCCCACTTAGTTCCTGGCCCATTCCAGACACCGGGCTCAGCTGTAGGTCAAGCAGGAGGCTGGAGACCCCAATTCTTATATGAAACTGACAGGCTCAGAGACAGAAAAAATGAAATGTATGCAGAGTCCAGTGGTAATATGTATCTTGGAGAAAAATAAAATCAGGAAGTTTAGGTAAATTTCAGAGTGTGTTTAGAGAGTAATCAATGGGGAGAGTGTTCTGAGCTGGGAGAGCAGCAAGTGCCAAGACCCTGAGGCCACCGTGGAAAGCATGTTCAGAGTTTAATAGTGTGGATTCTTTCATTTTTCTTGAGTCTTTTTCTTTCTCGTTTCTAGCTCATTAATATAAACCTGGGCACCAATCTCTTGAATTCAGCATATTATATCGTGGTGAATCAAAGTGAAAACTTCAGTGGTTTTGGATCAAGTGAGCACCTGCTTATTGAGTGGTCTCTCTGGACCCGGCACTCTGGGAGTAACCAGGAGGCTGTGGAATGGAAGTGATGGTCTCCCCCTTGATGACCATGGTCAATGAATTTCCACCAAGTCCTGAGGCCCCTTCCTCTCCACTTTCTCCCCACCTCACCTGGGTCATGAATTCTGGTCCAAATGCTTTCATATCTTCATCCTCTGTATTTAATTCCTTCCAGATGTTTCTAACCCAAGATCCACCCAACTTCTCAAAGGCAATGCGGCCCCAAATGAGTCCACCCTTTAAGAGCAGCCACTAATCTCCCCGCCCTCAAGTCCCAGGAGCGGCGTCTTCCTCATCACACCCAAGCACCTCCCACCATGATCCCACCACTGCAGGACTCCCCAGCGGTCCTCTCCAGCCTCAGACTGCACACTGACTCACCTCTGCACCAAGCCACTCCCTTCAAGCGGAGGGCAATCGCACACAGAACACCACGTGTGGATTGCCAGTAAAGAGGACCCTATGCCCGAGCAGAGGGCAGAGAGGCCTCGCGGAGCGGGTGGAGCACAGGCCACTGGGGCAGCGCGCAGTTCACCCGGGGGTGCGGCAGGCGGCACACTGCAGCCCCTGCCCGCAGGCCTCCCGGGGGGGCCTGTGACCTCAGGCTCCCCTCCTGGTGGGCTGCCTCCCTATGTTAGAGGGACACCCCGTTCATTCACACGGTGGGTGAGGCAGGCGGCACACTGCAGCCCCTGCCCGCAGGTCTCCCAGGAGGGCCTGTGACCTCAGGCTCCTGTCCTGGTTTGCTGCCTCCTTGTGTTACAGGGCCCCTTGTTCATTCACTCACCTTGTGTTTTGTTTTGCACCCATGCCGATCTTTGGGCTAGATAACTAACTCACCCTTAGGCCCAGCTCAGAAGTTGCCCACTCCATGAAGACCTGCTGATGGCCACCACTGCTTCGTGGTGCATCTGGGCTCATCTGAAACTCCCCAGGGCTCTGACCATGCTTGATTACCTCTCCAGCCTGTGAGATCTGTGAGGACACTGGACCAGACTGAGGAAGGAACTCAAACTGTGATGCCGCCTCAGTGAGCAGTGAAAGGAACACCGTGCGCGCGGGCTCATCACAGGTCTCTGTCTTCTCCTCTGCCCTCTTTCTGGGACCAGGAGCTGAGGGGCCTTGTCTCACCCTCACCTCATCTGCCACTTCAGTAGGTAGCAGGATTTTTTATTTTCAATTGAATAAAGAGACTTTCATGACTGTACCCTCCTTGAGAAACAAATGGCAGGCCTCCTTCCAGATACCCAAGCCAAAAGAAGACATTCTCGGAACATAAAATGTCTGGGCCCCTGGGCAGCAGGAAGTGGGGAAACAGATGGGGGCAGTCTTTCACCCTCTGCCACCGGGACACACTTGCTCCCTCTTTGGACTTAACCAACATACCTCATTATAATTAGCTGATTACAGCTGTAATTCAAGGTCTCTCCTTGGATGGTCTGTCTTTTGGAGACAGATTTAGAGGCTGCCAGACCTCACCTGTCGGAGAAGGCAATGGCACCCCCACTGCAGTACTCTTGCCTGGGAAATCACATGGGCGGAGGAGCCTGGTAGGCTGCAGTCCATGGTGTCGCTAAGACTCGGAAACAACTGAGTGACTTCACTTTCACTTTTCACTTTTAGGCATTGAAGGAAATGGCAGCCCACTCCAGTGTTCTTGCCTGAAGAATCCCGGGAACAGGGGAGCCTGGTGGGCTGCCATCTATGGGGTCACACAGAGTTGGACACGACTGAAGCAACTTAGCAGCAGCAGCAGACCTCAGTTCTAAGCTCTCTCTATGACCTAGGACAAGTCACTCTTCCCCTTGGATTTTTCTGTTCCTAATGCCAAGCAAATTTGCTTTTCTCTGCCAGACAGCCTTCCATAGGTCGGGCCTGGCTGAGTTCTTGCCGACTGTGAAATGCTAGAGCCCTTGCTGTCCCTAAACTCCCAGCCTGCAGCGTGGAGGCGGAACGTCTCCTGGAGGAATATGGAGGAATACGGGAGTGAGCAGGGAAAGGGCGGACACTGTCAGGGTGGCACCAAAGCAGAGGGAAGCGGCCTGTGGCCCCTGCCAGCTGGTCCTGCGGTAACGCCACGGGCCCCACTCCCCGAGCGCAGCACACCAACCGGCGCTTGCCATCTGCCTCTGCAGCATTAAAGAAAGAGCTGCTGCCCTGGCTGCCTTCCAGCCCCCCACAACAGCTCAGGGTGGAGAGCAGAGAGGAGCCACCTGTGCTGCGGGGAAGACTGCAGGACAAGTCTTCAGATCGACATTCTCAGAGGACGGTTTCATGAGCCCAGCCTTGTATCGCCTTACATTTAGAAAAGCGCTGAAATCCTTCATGGTGACTTCTGCTCTTTGACTAAGCAGGCATCTTCATGAGACTAGCAAACTTTCTGGAAAAAATTATGGGCCTGATTACATCTCCACCAAAGTCACACATTCACAGAACTTCCCCCTACCTCTGCAGCAGTTTCTCAATGTGATCTGAGACACTGTCCCCCAGGTTGGCATTTTGCCCCAAATAAGACAACTCACAACATTATGAATTTTAAGTCAGCAACACAAGCTCCCATGTAAAATGTCTCAGCTTGAGGGGACGGCCCCAAGAGGGCTAAAGGGTATGTCAGGAGCAGCCCACACAGGGGAACCTGGGGAGACAGGACTCAGAGCGCGCTGGGGACTGGAGCCTGGCTGGTGGGATGCCCAGCCTAGGGGCATCAGTGGCCACACCTCCCTGAGGAGGCTGGTCAGTACTTGGTTGGGAGACTTCATATTCTGGAGGGTCAGGATTTTGCCCCCTTTCTCTTCTGCTCTCTCCCTTTGCCACCACTAACCTCAACGCCTGGCCCAGGAGCCCTTTTCTTTAGCCGCCGTCCTGAGGCGTCCATTGGTGGAGTCCTGCTCAGGGTGGCGGGGGGTGGGGGCATGTGGGGTTTTGAGAAAAGACAGCAGGGCTGAGCTTCTGTCCACTGAGCTTGATGGTGGCTCCGGGCTGGTGGGGGCGAGTTGAGGATCTGCAGGATAGCAAGACGCGATGACCTGGACTGGAATGTATAAAACGATGGCAATTGTTATATTCTGAGTATCATTCACAGTAAAAAAGATTGTGTCTCTAAGCATCTTACTTGACTTAGGATAGGCAATTCTTAAGCAAAACCGGAGGAACCAACCTTGGCTAACATGGATGAGCCTCAAAAGCATGACCCCAAGTGTGAGGAAGCCAGCCGGAAATGTCCCGCAGTTGCGCAACTCCAGTTATCTGAAACACACGGAACAGGCCAGCCCACAGGCAGACAGCGCCCAGGGGATGGCTGAGGGCTGGGGAAAGGGAAGGGAGAGTGGCTGCTTAATGAGTTTTTGATTTCTTTCTCAGGTAACCAAGTGTTCTGAAGTCACGGTGATGACAGTTGAGCAAATTTCTGTGTGAACTGAATCACTGCACCGTCATCTCCTGGAAGGGTGGATTTCATGATGTGTATTTCACTTTAAATATTAGCATGCAACTTTTCAGAACATGAAAGTGTGACATCCTAAACTTGGTTCTCATGCTAATAATTTCTGTAGACATGAGCAAAGACCGCCTCCTCAAAGGAGAATGTGTGCACGCGCTCAGTCATGTTAGACTCTGCGACCTATGGAGTGTAAACCTCCAGGCTCCTCTGTTCACGGAATTCTCCAGGCAAGGATCCTGGGTTCAGTTGCTGTTTTCTTCCCCTGGCACTCTTCCCAACCCCGGGATTGAACTCACATCCACGTTGACAGGTGAATTCTTCGCCACTGAGGCCACCCCAGAGTTTCCAAATAAGAACAGGCAAGTTTATCCAGAACTCGTCTGCACAGCAGAGGAGTCAGCCGCCACTCACCTGAGGCTGAAACACCGGGCTCATGTGGGAGTGGGGACGATTTCTGGTGAAAAAAACAGCAGGCTTTCCAGCTCTGAAATTGTGATGAGGAGCTGGAGGCAGGCTGACAGAAAGAGGGTGTCTCACGTGATTGCCTGGGGGAACAGATTTGGCGTCACATTCCCGCTGTAAGTGGAAAGGTTGGAAAGGAGGCCGGTGTGAGTCACTGATCCAGCACTGATGTTGGGGCGTGTTGCTGTGGAGGCTGGGGTCTGGCTTCCTGGGTTGGTTGCTCTAAGGCGTGGGCCTGTTTGGAGGGAGAGGATCATCGGCTCCCAAGGAGGATTTTAGAAAATTCTGCATCGTGGAACACATCTTTCCTCTTCAAATAGTGTGGACAAAGAAACTGTATTCAATGTTTTAAAAACTAACTGCAAAAAAATAAATAAATTAATAAATAAAAAATAAAAACTGCAAAGTGATCAGAGTGGGAACAATGGCGATTTTCGCTATAAATTTTAGAATTTGATTATAT